>NW_028261381.1:153294172-153336672 GCF_051295495.1 Thamnophis sirtalis | reverse complement strand
TCCAAAAGAAGGCCAAAACAAAACATCCCTATAATACTCAAAAAGCCCAGCAAAAAGCATCCTCAATGGAATATTTTTTATTGGCTGCCCAAAATGTGGCAAAGATAGGACTTATCTAATCAGTTTCTGAGGGAATTCCTTAGAAAAAGTCCTGTGGTAATCATTCTTGGTGGGAGAACATGATTGCTGATGAAAATGATGGTGTATAGACTTTGGTGTATAGAGGGGGACCGAAGGTGATTTTTCATTTATTCAGATTCCAAACTGTTTAGAACTTTATTGGACTTTTCATTTATCCAGATTCCAAACTGTTTAGAACTTTATTGGATTAAAAAAAAAACAGCACATTGAATAAGGCCTGAGAACACATTGGTAGAAGACAGTGAACGTATTCGGATTGAAGCTGATCCTATGTATCAATCTCATACCAAATACTTAACATTTTATAGCTTTTTAAAAATAAAGTGTTTGCTAGAAATTAAACTTGTTGCCCACATTCTAGTATCAGTTTTCGAACCTTCTTCAAAGATAGGCCCAATGCTCTAAACTAAATGAAAAAAAAAATTATGGTAGAGAAAAGAATGGTGTGAAATAGAAAGCATGTCTCTCATTCAAGAATAGTAGCATAGGAAAATGCACAAAATATTTTTGGTTTGGAAAAGTTTACCGTTGTTAACACTGAGTTTCTTTTTCAAAATGCCCTACAGCAGTGGCAATTCATTGCAGACAAAGCCATCCTGTTTACAACTTTGGAAGTTAAGTGGTTTTTCCAGCAAATATTTTGAATCATTTGAAGCCAACATGTGAAGCTTTGAAGCCAGTTCTTTGCAGTGCAAATCTAAAACATAGATGTGAAATCTCCAGGCACTGGAGCTGCTGTTAAAAAAGCTCTGTTTTTCACTAATGCTTGTTGATGTGTGTTTTCCAGAGAACACTGTTGTTTTGTGAGTTCAAAGGTTACAATAACTTAAATATGCTTGCTTTTGCATTGACATGACTTTCTGGAAGAATCTGGGAGCTGAGCAATGAATGGGATACGAGCAGGCCTGAATTTATTGAATATATTTTTCTTTTCTGCCAAACAATTTTGTTGTGAGGAAATATGGTTGCCAGCATAAACTTTCTTCATTTTCCCAATTCTGAGTAGATTGTGTCTTTGTTTAATCTCTTTTTTTTATCATACTCTGCCTACTGACTTCTAGTGTGCCAAAAGTCTTTATGCATAACTTAGAAGCAAATAAGGAAACCAGAAATAGCTGCCATTAAGGATGTTTCAGTGGATATAATAAATCTGAACCTTGAACCTCTTGTACAAGCCTCTTTTTCATTGCTTATGTTTGGTAAATTATACCTCTTACTTGGTACTGCCATTTTGAGGGTGGGAAGAACATTTTGGAGTTTTTACTCCATCTATGGACTACATACTTGTGGCATCTCACTCCTAACACTGTGTGCATTTATTCAGGTGATTTTTTTCCTTGCATGTTTAGAAACATAGAAAACTAGATTATTTGGGGGTTAATTTATTTTGATTGTCCTATGTGGCTTGGGTGCTAAAACATTTTGTGTTGGGAGTTCATTGCAAAAAATGGGAGATGTAGAGCTTTGTTTAAATCAGGGGTAGTCAACCTTTTTTATACCTACTGCTCACTTTTGTTATCTCTGTTAGTAGTAAAATTTTCTGACCGCCCACCGGTTCCACAATAATGGTGATTTATAAAGTAGGGAAGTAACTTTACTTTATGAAATTTATAAAGCAGAGTTGCAGCAAACCCCTACCGCCCACCATGAAAGCTGGAACGCCCACTAGTGGGCAGTAGGGACCAGATTGACTACCACTGGTTTAAATGATTGCTCTGAGCCTCCTTCAGAGACCTAGGACTTTGCATACAATAATGTGTCCAAAGTAGGATAATTTGAGCCTGGTTGCAACTGCCTCAGTGACCGTAATTGACCAAAATTCACACAGAAATTCTGTGATGTAGAATTAATCTCCCAGTAGCCTTACTTGGTGTGTAGTGAAGGATACTGGAAATAGTATTTTTGCAACATTCTTGAGTTTTCGGGCGTCTATTTTTGTAACTAGTACACCTTCCATCCCTGCAATTATTTTGTTGAGCTCCTAAAATTAATTTCTTGGTTCTGAATTTTTTCATTGTTTGTCTTTTGCATCTGGATTCAGATATTGAGGATACAGTACTAATTTAAAACCAAATGGCTGTAAAAACCTTTGGTCTTCCTATCAATTAAATTATTTTAAGCTAGCACGCCCCCCTCCCCCCCCCCGACTGAATGTTTGGTCTTGATTTACTGTATGTCTTGGAACATGTTCCAGTCGACCTACTTTCTCTGATCTTATAAATTCTTAATAAGCTCATAAGCAATTTCAGTCTTTTCTACATTTCTTGTTTGAAAGCTATCATTGTAACCCTTTCTTTTTCTTTTAAGTCAGTGCTTGGTCCTGGTTACTGCCTGGACTAGTCCCTTCAGTTTTCTTGGCAAGATTTTAGGGTGCCTGTGCCTCTTCCTGGGATGGTCTTTCTGGTTCCCAGTGGAGTCTGCAGCTTTGGTGTTCCCAGGTGGATTCCCATCCAAGCATTAACAAGGGCCAGGCTTGTTTAGCTTCCAAGCCCAGACAAAGGCTGCTAGGTGCTTTGATTTAAGTTTTTATTTGTCCCCTCTCCCTTTTTGTGTGGGTATGTGTGTCTCCTCATTTAGCTAATGTAAGGGGGCTCATTTTGTTTTGTTGGTTTTTCTTTTTTATTGCTGTCCTCTATTTACAGGAAAGGTTTAACTAACTTGTGGGGGAAAGTGCTGAGAATATGAGGGTTTACTGGATCCGTGCCAGGAAGTTACCAGGCTATGTGCTGCTTGATAGCGCTTGGATGGAAACCTGGGTGTAAGCCAGAAAGGACATTAAGGATGTTGAATTCAGCTTAGACTGGCAGTGTCTTGTTTCTGTGTCATTCATGTGCAAATATCCAAATTTTTCTACTCACTGCTTTTCCTCCTGAAGGGAACCTGCTGGATGATCATTTAAACTGCCATAATGATAAACTTGTATGTTCTGGAAACACAGTCAACAGTTTATTGCTGAATTGCGTGTATATGCTTCTTGCCTGTAAGGTCAAAGAGTGGGACAGTTGACTGTTTTGATGTCCCTTAGAGAAAATTTGCTAAAAGCCAGTTGCCAATTGGTAGAAGAGGGCTCAGGGTGAATCTTCTCTCTCTCTCCCTCCCTCCCTCCCCCCTCCCCCCCTCTCTCTCCCTCTCTCCCTCCCTCCCTCCCTCTCCCTCCCTCCCTCCCTCCTTCTCTCTCTCTCTGATGCTCACATTTCCGCCTTTCAACCATTCTCTCCGCTCTCCTTAAAACAGCAAGCTGCCAGATAGTTTTTGCTGGAGGGTTGAACTGATGACTTCCAGAGTGATGAAATCAGAATAAGAACTGCAAGTTATCAAGCTGTATTAAAAAATGACATTTCCCTCTTTGTTGAATCTAATTGGGATCATAAATGCCACCAGAAACTTGCCACCAGAAGAGAACCAGCCATCCTTCTCTGGATGCTGTTCCTGGCCATGAAGAAATACAGACACATCTGCAATTGAGCCTAAAATTTCCCTTGTTAAGGCAGAGAATAACTAAGTGAGTTTTGCCCCCATTTTACAACCTTGCTTGCCACGGTTGTTAAGTGAATCACTGCAGTTAAGTTACTAACACAGCTATTAGGTGTATTCGGCTTCTCCATTGACTTTGCTTGTCAGAAGGTCGCAAAAGGTGATCACATGTCCCCGGGACACTACAACCAACATATATACATGCCAGGTGTGACCATGGGGATGCTGCAATGGTTGTAAGTGTGAAAATGGTGATGTCCCTTTTTTGAGTGCCATTGTAATGTCTAACAGTCACTAAACGTATGTTGTTATCTCATGTATAAAAAATAATATTTAAAAGAAATCTAAAAGTATGTATCCAGAGAATAAATGGAACAGTATCAATTGAAGAGAATATTTATAGTTCTGAATTGACCATTGGGGTTCTTGGTGTTTCTAAGCATACCATAGTTGTTTTCTTGCAGACTTTTTATTACACAACTAGGTAACAATCAGTGCTAGAAGGGAGTGGGATTTGCTCTCTGTTTCTATACTTGCCCTATCAGTGTTGGTGGGAATGTTCTTGGTGGTTCCTTAATTAGGTTGTTTATTGCTTGATTGTTTTCATGAGTTCATATTTCCTTGATTGGGGAGTTGTTTATAGCTTGGTTGTTGGTCTAGTGTCAATCTTGGTATTAATCTCTACTTATCTGTGTGTTGGTTGCGTGTGGGGGATATGTTTTGGTCTTTTTGTTTCTCCTTTAGTTATTTGATTATTTCTTTTGAATGGTATCTAGATGTTGTTTATGTATCTGTTGATGACTGAATTGTCTGAATGTCAAGCTTCCAGGAATTTCCTAGCGTGTTTTGAAATTATGGTTGAGTTTGTCCATGTGTTGTAGGATTATTCCGTGTGGTTGTAATAGTTTGTTGGTTGTTTCTGATATGCTTTTGATGTATGGCAGTGTTATTATGTCATAGATTGTGTTGGTTGTGTTATAATGGGGTGAATAATCAATTGCTTTTTGATAAAGTTGAGTGAGTATCTGTTTTTTTTGGAAAGATGCTGTATAAGCTGTTCTGTTTCCTTTTACCGGTGTTCTGGGTTGCTGCAGTGTGTTTGTACTTGTCTGAAATGTTCTTCTGCAGATCCTCTTATGGGAGGATAGATACTTTGGTAATGGAGTACTTAGTTAATGTGGGTTTTGTTTTGATAGACTTGTGGTTCTAATTTGCAGTCTTTCCCTCTGCTGATGAGGATATCCAGAAAGGTTGGTGGGTTGTTTTCTTCTCTCCTTGTGAATTTTATTCCTTTAAAGAGGTTGATTGTTTCCACATGTCTTCTCTATTTTTTTTTATTATGACAAAGGTATCATCTACAAATCATACATTTGGTTGTATATGTGAGAGTGCTATAGTTTTTAGGCATTGCATTACAACCTACGCTTTAAGTCCTGAGAGTAGAGATCCCATGGGTATTCTTCTGATTTATTGATATATTTGTCCATCAAACTGAAAGTTGGTAGTGAGGCAGAGGTTGTTGAGGTCCATGATTCTAAGCCTTTTCATCTTCCTATATTTGACTAGGTGAGGTCTGTTATGGACTACTGCTGCCATGGATTCTTTCACTATTTCTGGATCTACGGACATCATGCTGTGACATCAAATGAAACCATAATTTCATGTCTTTTTAAGTTGTTGATTTTCTGGGGGCACTGTAGTGCGGAGTTCCCTGTGAGAGATGTCTTAAGGGTTTTTTTGTGGGGGTTTTTTTTTTGGCTTGCTTGTTTAAATTCTTTGGCTATGTTGTGTACTGGGATCCCTGATACTGATACAATTGAATGAAGACTTTGTGTATTTTCGGGCATCAATGGAAGCATGGGAAGATGAGTCCACTGTTTTTCATCTGCTGCTGTTCTTCTTTTGAAATTTGACGGTTCTTGGTTAGGTCATGGAAAGGTCTCTTGATCGGGTTATTTTAAGTTTTGTATTGGGTTAGTGTTTTCGGGTAAACAGTTTTCCCTCCAGCAGTTCTTTGACTTTTTACATGTATTATATACTGTCCATGGTAATTATAGTTTGGCCTTTGTCTCCTGGGAGGATGGTGTGATGGTTTTGTCCTGGTTTAGGTTTTCGAGGGCTGTTCTGTTCTCTTCTTTGAGTTGATTCTGTATTCTTAGGGTCTGTGGTATGATTTTCTCTGTAAACTGCTTAGAGAGAGCTTAAAGCACTGAAGCGGCATAAAAGTCTAAGTAGTATTGCTATTGCTATGACAAGTCCTGTGCTTATGAATGATGTCTCTAAGGATGCAAAGAATTCTAATTGATTACTACTGTCTATGCTACAGTTGAAGCAATATCTGGATAGTGGATGGTTGGACATGTTAACTATCCATTTGGGTTCAAGAACCTCTTTGCTTCTGGGGTTTAGTTTAGGCAGTTTGGTTTGGTTTTTATTTTCCTTTTTTCAGTTTATGTTAGAGGTAGTCTTTATGATGGTCAGAATTTTTGTGTGTTCTGGAATAGGTTTGTTCGAGTTCCCTGAAGTTATCTATGATGTGCTGGTATTTGCTTAGTCTGTGATGAGCATCCGAAAACATTAGCTGTATCATTTTTGGCAGCTTTGTTGTGTTATTTTCCATCAAGTTGTATAGCTTATTGGGGGTTTGTATTTGACACTGGTGAGCAAGGCATACTATTGTAGGCATTCTTGCAGAAAAAATATTTGCTCCTCATTGAAAGGTTGTTTTCATGCAAATTTCTCCCATTTGTGTGCTTTACGAAGCATTTGATACCACTGGTGAGTTGCCAATTTTTTTACTACCGGTTCAGGCCCGCATGCACAGAAGTGTCTGGGCAGGTGGCTGGAGCCTCCCGCCACCGCTACAACCGGTTCACCCGATCCAGGTCAAACCGGGAGCAACCCACCTCTGTTTGATACCCATATATGATTTCAATAGAATACGTGATTTAATAGAAGGGAATAATATAAGTCAGAATGAACTGTGGAATCCTTGGTGCTCTCTGAGCTTGGGTATTTGCTTGCAGGTTCTTTACTAACAGATTGGGTAATACCACCAGCTTGGCATTTAGACACATAGAGATAAATGAAATTTATACAACATTCAAAAGAGCCAATAAAAAAGCAAAGAAAGGAACAAAAAGATCAGAACATATCCTTCCCAGCAACCAATACCTGGATTAACAATTGTCAAACAATCTAGGAGAAAACAATAGCCTAATCAAGGAGCTACCAAGGAGAAAACCACACCCACCCACCCACCAACATTGGCAGGACAAAGTTCTATATGCAAACAAGGAGCAACACCCATACTCACTAGCACTGATGTTATTACCTAGTTTGGTAGTGAAATGTTTGCGAGCAAATAACCAAGCTCAGAGAGCACCAAGGAGCCCACAGTTCAATCTTGAGCTACATATATTCTGTTCTATTGGAATGGTAAAATTGTTCTTTGTGCCTCAGGAGGTGGTAGATGGATTTTCCTTCACAAGAGATATTTAAATCATGCTGGATGCACGTGTTAGAGTTGCTATAATAGTGGATTTACTGGATTAGATCATCTCCAAGGTTTTTTTCTAAATTTTAGATTCCGTAATCAGTTTTCACATTATTTCTTTGCAAGACTGCCAAAGATCCCACATGCTCCCAATGTTGTTTGAAAATAAAAAGGATTGGTGGCTGCAGCCCACTCACATAGAACACCGTAAAGGGCTAAAACAAATAGGATGGAGCAGTTTTTTCAGTTTGCTTCATGATATTTTAAAGATTTTAAAAATTCTAGTTGTGTCTTCTATCTCCAAACAAATTGCAGAATGAAGTATATACAGTATGTATTGCAATATAAGTGCATGCACAAGGTTTATTTACTTGCAGTATACAAAAAGCAACACATACCAGTACAACCTTCTAAAGCAATAAAACTCCAATCAGAAGTAAAATATACTGCAGAATCAAGGATTCCTGCTTCAAGGCTTCCAAAAATTGCATGATGTTGGTGGCAGGGCTATTTCTGGTTGTTGCAAAATAATTTCCCATAGTAGAAACACCCTTCGTTGTACTTCCTTGCACTGCTGCCTTAATGAGGTGGTTCGCAGGTTTGGCTAACAGCCTTGCTAAATGTTTTTGCAATTCTCAAGGAATGATTAAAGGACTTTAATCAGATACTCTTCACTCTTATAATTCCTCTAATAGTAGCTTTGGAGATAGATAATAGTGAAAGCAGGCAGGATTCCCTGGAGTCTGGTCATAAAAGATTACTTACATCATCCCTTGAACTTTCTGAATTTTTCCTCTCAAACTTTTGAAGCAGTGTTCACGCACAGGAAGAATACTCCCCTGTTCTTAGAAACACAGATAACATTCAGGATTTGGCTTCCTGAAAGCATCTGAAAGTGAAGATATAGTCTTTGCTGTAAATACAGTTTGTAACCTTGACCAGGAGGGATTGTAGTCATTCAAGGGCCACACCATTAAGCCTCTGGGATACAAAGAGCCACTCCTTCCTCAATCCCAAGATAGAAACTGAATCCTGGCCTAGTTTTAGAGAATACTGCACCAAACTGTAAGTTCTATCAGTTGCCAAACACAGTGACTTCCATCTAAAGCCATCAAAAGTGGTATTCCTTCATGAGTGAAGGCCTACTTGTGAGTTAAGAATGACAAATTCTGAAACAGCTCTCTTTGAACATTAAAGGATTAAAGTATTTTTGTTCTGGGTGTCAGTGGAACAATAGTTCTTCTCCAACTCCAAAGTTTCAATCAGGGTAGCTATTCTGTTGCCAGATGTTCTTGTAGACTTCAGCTTCAACTTGCCCTTGGATTAGCAATGCCATTAATTCTTGTTAGATTCTACTTTTCCCTGAGCGGTTTGAAGTAGGCAGTCAGTAATGTATCTAGTTTCAACTCCGTTTGAAGACTAAAGGTAGGATATTCTCATCATGTCAAAGTGATGCTCTTATTTTTTTGTTTATCATACCAGCATGAACTGGTACGGGAGATGTGAAAAGAAGCAGTGATAATCATCCAAGAGCTGTGGATGAATGTGAATGAAGTCTATCTGCATATCCATATTGATTTAGCAGTCACCAGTTTTCCCAAGCAAATATTTCCAAATGTGATGGATCACAACTGCTATTGCCCCCCCCCCCCAATTAAGCTATAGGCCATATTAGCAGGAAGCATGATGAAAATAGTAGTCCAACGTACATAAAAGGCTAGATGTTGGAGAAGCTTCTGTTGCTACCTAAGGAAGGAAGACTTATGCTTCTATTGAAGAATTACTTTCATGTCTTGCCTTTGAGTAGCATTTTGGGTTGGTAAATGCAGGTTGTAGCAGCAGTGTGATCTAGTGATGCTTCATTTCGTTTTCTGTAACTGTTTAATCTCAAGTTCGGGGTGGTGGTGGTTATCTCCAACTAAATTTGAATCAGACTAGATCAGACTCTTTTTTTTTTTTTTGGCCAAGGCTTCTGCTCTGTGGAACATCATGTCTCCCCCCCCCTCAATTTGAGCTCCATACCCACCCTTTTGGCCTTTTGAAAGAGCTTGGAAACCTGGGGCCCCAATGTGGGCATGCCATCCTGGAAATGCTGAGATAACACTCCGCCTCCATCCTGTGTACATCTTGCTCCCTTCCCATCTTTGATGATTTTTAGTCAATGTTAACATATATTTTTATTATTGTATCATTTAAATGTTTTATCTTGTTATTTTACTTGGTTGTAAGTCATCAGGAGTTGCCCCTTGGCGAGATGGGCAGCACACTAAACACACACACATGCATGCCCTTTTACAGTATTTTATTTTTCTTGCCTGATTGATAATTTATTTAAAGACCTCCTTCATACCCAAGTGTTATGCCTCTCTGAAACAGCTTAGAGTAGAATAGATTGCTGCCTTTTTATAAATGGACTAGAATATACCGGATTCTCATTGCAGAGATTGTCAAACTCAAACTGCTTTCATTATTATTGTAATTTTTCTCTGAGGAGGGAATTTGTTCCTTCTTCTGTTCTGTGTTCTTCAATATATTCAATCACTCTTGCTGACGTTTGTATGGTTTCTCTCTGTCCTAGCAATTGTCCCATCAATCCTGAACTATTTTAGCTTGGCTTGCCATTTAGCACATGGTGTTCCTGATAGCTATCATTTATTACAGTTGATCGGATTTAAAATTTCTCAGAGTTTGTGTATATTATACACCGAAAAGGTAACTAATTCAGATTTGAATTAGAAATTTCATTGTTTTGTTTGGTAGTGAACTTTCACAAGGATTTTAAAGCACCTTGGAAAATTCATTTGTTGTAGAAAAGATTTCATTTATTCTCCATAGTGAGGGGGGAGGAGTATCCAGGATGGGTTTGACCTTATCCTCTCGTGATTGGTTTGAGTCAGATAAGCTCTTTGGGCTCCGCCCCCTGGCAGTGAGCATGCCCAGTTTTCTGACTCAAAACCTTCGTGAGAAGTTGCTCATTCGAGAGCTCCAGGAATTTACTAGGAAAATTCATTTGGATCCGTCGAGTTTGCCTCCCTGCTTTATACACAGCCTCCTCCTGCAAGATTGGAACTGCCACTAGCCCCCCTGGGGCGGCAGGCTGCCCTGGACACTGAGGAGATCCGAAGTCTCTCAGTGAGGAGCTTGACCAGGCAGCAGGAGAAAGGGCAAAAGCCTCTAGCAGGCAGCCCCAACCGCTGAGGCTTGTAAGTCGCTGGAGCGCTCCGTTGCTCCCCTCAAGGGTTGAGCGAGGAACCAGGGCTTTCAAACGCCCTGGAGCGCCCGCGCTGCCTCCACGTGGCCAGAGGATCGTGAGGAAGCCGAAGAAGCTGTTCCTGGCCACAGCGGCATCGGAGGAGAGGCAGGAGGAAGAGAATCCGGCTGGGAGCGCACGTGGCAAGCTCTCAGGAGCTCAAGCCTCGCTTCAGGCACTTTTAAATTTCGCGCCCCTTTGCAAGCCGGTCGGCGCCATTTTGAAGCCGGGAGGACCCACGTGGTCCAAAATGGCGGCGCCCAGCAACTACCAGGAAGGAGAATCCCAGGCAGTTGCAAGCAGGGACTGCAGCCCCACCGGAGGGGCAGAAGAACAAGCACCCAGGTCAGTGGCTTCCCCAGAGACTGCCCGAGGAGGGGGGGGAAGAGGAAAGGCTAAATGCAAAACCAAGCACCTTTCCCCCAGGGCAGATCCAGAGGAAGGGAGGGGTCACAAGCCCCCCAAGCCCTCTAAATACGAGCGGAGGAGGCATAAGGCTTTAGAGAGACTTTGCAACCAAGCAGCCAGCCATCAGAACGCCCCAGGCAAAGGGGGGGAAAATTCAGGCACTCCCTTATCCAGCGGAGGCTCAGGGGAGAATCCAGCCCTGCCAACAAGGATCCCTATAGACACCTCGGGGCTTTGGGGCTCCACTCAGGGGTGGCAATCCCCTATCACCCCTACTGTGGGGGCAGCCTTGCCTACTGGCTTTCCCCTTTTGGGCAGCCCCCCCCCTGCTCAGGGGGGCTTCAGCCCCAACCCAGCGCCTCCCACAGGAGCCCCCAACTTCCAAGAATTAATGATGCAGGCTTTTCAGCAATACATGGCTGCAGCATTCCAGCAGCCACAGCCTCAGGGGGCCCCCCTCCCCCCCACCCCCAGGGCCCCTGAATTCCCAGAGGCCCAGGAGGAAGAGATTCACAGCTCCTCAGATTCATCCCAGGAGGACAGTGACAATGAAAGTGAGGAAGGCGAGATCAGAGAACTCAAGCTATCAGAGGATGAAGGCATGCCTCCTCCTAAACCCACATTCACTGGGTTGTTCCAGCCCTCACTGTTTGAGTCCCTGCTCTTCAAGGCCAAGGCAACGGTCAAGCTAGGCAACAGAGCAGCGGAGGCCACACCCCAACGCCAGGGCCTCTCAGCAGAGAACATCTTTGATGAGCAGGCCATCGAGGCAGACACTGTTCCTACGCCCAAGACCTTCCTAGGCCTGATAAGGCGCCAATGGGCATCTCCTACAAAGGGCCCATCACCCTCCTCTTCAGACAGGATGTTCTTCAATGTGGACCAAGAGCTGGCTAAGCTACTTGCACAGCCCACCATAGATGATCCAATCGTGGCTCTTCATACATCCACCAACATGCCTGGGGAGCCAGAGGATGCCTTGAAGGCGGAGGACAAGAAGGCAGACCTCACCTTGCAGAGGGGCCATTTAGCAGCGGCCTGGGCGGTGAAAGCATCCACCACAGCCTCTTTCATCATCAGATCTTCCTTGCTGTGGCTGCAGGAGCTACAGCAACGCACCCCCATAGCAGATGCCCGGTCACATCAGGACATCAACAGGCTCGCAGCGGCCATCCAGTTCTCATCGGATGCCACCCTGGCTGCAGCCAGATTCGCTTCCAGGGCGATCGCATCGTCGGTGGCATCACGCAGGCTGCTGTGGCTTCGACAGTGGCAGGTGGAGGTTCGTCACAAGTGGCGCCTGGCTTCAGCCCCCTTCACAGGGGACTCCCTCTTTGGCTCGGCTCTGGACCGGTTCCTGGTTGAGAACAAGGACAAGAGGAAGGTCCTCGCCACTGCCCAGAAGAAAGGCAGCTTCAGGTCAACTCCATACCCCAGACGCTCCTACTCCCGGGGTCAGGACTCTGGTTCCTTCTTTCGGGGTCAGGACTTCCTTAGGGGGTCAGAGGCAGGTTTCTCAGGAGGCAGGCAGTATCAAGGGGGATTCCCTGCTAGACAGAGGTACCCAGACAGACAGCAAAGAGGCAGGCAACAGAAGCGGCCCTTTCGAGGGGGCGGAGGAGGCGGAGGGGGGCGCTCCTTCCGCAAATATTAAAGCTAGGTCCAGCACTCTCCCCATTGGGGGGTGCTTAGCGCACTTCGCTGACCGCTGGGACCTCACCTCCTCTGACAGATGGGTGCAGAAGACCATCAGGCATGGCCTTTCACTCGAATTTCTTTCCAGTCCCCCGAGCTTCTTCCGGATATGTCCGGTTTCTAAGAACCCGACCCGGAGGCTGCTGATGCAGGAAGCCATCCAACACCTGTTGGAGATCCGGGCGATCCAGCCAGTGCCTCCAGAGCAACAGGGTCAGGGGCACTATTCCATCCTGTTTGTCATCCCCAAGGCCTCTGGGGGCTGGAGAGCGATCCTTGACTTGAAACGCCTGAACCGTTCCATTCGCTATAGGAGGTTCAAGATGCACTCCCTACACTCTATCTTGGAGGGGGTTAGACAAGGAGACTTTCTCACTTCCATAGACCTCACTGAGGCCTATCTGCACATCCCCATTGCCCAGGATCACCGTAGGTACCTCAGGTTCTGCTACATGGGTCATCACTATCAGTACCGGGCCCTCCCCTTCGGGCTGTCTTCGGCCCCGAGGGTATTCACAAAGGTAATGGCAGCGCTGGCAGCGCACCTGAGACAGGTCCCGGTGCGCATCCAATGTTACCTGGATGATCTGCTCCTGCAGTCATCTTCCTTTAGGGGCGCTCTGCAAGACCTAGACATCACCATGACAGTCCTGAGGGACCATGGGTTTACAGTGAACCTAGCCAAGAGTCACCTCCACCCCTCTACTAGTCTGATTCACCTAGGAGCCAGAATAGACACCCAGGCGGGCATGGTCTTCCTGTCACCCGACAGACAGATAGCGCTTAGACAGCTAGCCTCCTCGATAGCCAGGAAGCGCAAGGTGTCCCTAGCCACTCTGTCTAAACTACTAGGCACCATGGTCTCCGCCATTGGCATCGTCCCGTGGGCTCGCCTCCACACCAGAGATCTCCAATGGTTCCTCTTGCCGTTCCAGCGAAGACGCTGTTCGCAGACCAAGGTACTTCTCCCGCTAGACGTCTCCCGCTCCCTGGCTTGGTGGACATCCCCAGCGATCACAAAGGGCGAAACCTTCTGGACACCAGACCGCTTGACGGTAACGACGGACGCCAGTCTGAGTGGGTGGGGTGCCCATCTGCTGGCTCAGATGGCGCAAGGAGAGTGGACTCAGGCGGAAGGGACTCACAACATAAACTGGTTGGAGCTCAGGGCGGTCCGCCTGGCTCTGTTACGGTTCCAGAATTCGGTCAGGGGCCAGCACATATTAGTCCTCACAGACAATATCACCACCAAGGCTCACATAAACAGACAGGGGGGGACAAGATCAAGGGCCCTCATGAAGGAGGCCAAACGTCTGGGTCAGTGGGCCGAAAGGAACCTCCGGTCTTTGAGGGCAGAACACATAGCGGGGGTGGACAACACCAGGGCCGACTGGCTCAGCCGGGCCGAGGTGGACAACTCAGAGTGGAGGCTACAGCCTGCGATATTCGAGGAGGTGGCCGAGCGCTTCGGGCGCCCGGAAGTCGATCTGTTCGCCACTCCCCTCAACACTCAGCTCCCGAGGTTCTTCTCCAGGTACCGGACACGGGGGGCGGAAGGGACGGACGCTCTGCGGAGCTCATGGCCCAGGGGTCTTTTGTATGCCTTTCCTCCCTTGCCTCTGATTCCCAGGGTCATACGGAAGATCCTTCAGGAGGGGGCGGAAGTGGTTCTGTTGGCTCCTCATTGGCCCCGGAGGCCTTGGTTTGCAGATCTCCAGTCTCTGTCAGTGGAGAGGCCCTGGAGAATTCCCCAGGAGAGGATCTCCCTCAGCCAGGGGGCGCTGGAGCACCCGGATCCTCAATGGCTCCAGTTGACCGCTTGGCGGTTGAGCGGAGCATCCTGAGGAAAGACCTCTTCTCCCCCAGGGTGATAAGGACTATCCAGGCCGCCCGCAGGCCCTCCACAGAGCGCATCTATGGCTCCACTTGGCGGGCCTTTGACTCTTGGTGCAACTCCCGGGGGTTCAACCCCATCCAGGCTACGGTGCCTCAGGTTCTGGACTTCCTCCAGGCGGGCCTGGATAGAGGGTTAGCTCCTAACACAATTAGGAGACAGGTCTCAGCCATCTCATCAGTTCTCCTGTGTGGCAGAAACCAGAGCCTGACGCACCACCCCATGGTCAGGCAATTCCTTAAGGGGGCCTCCAACCTCAGACCACCTACGGTACACAGGTACCCTTCCTGGGATTTACACAGGGTATTGGACGCTCTAACGGGCGCCCCATTTGAGCCATTACAAACAGTTTCCCTTAAGTTCCTGACCCTGAAGGTGGCTTTCCTGGTGGCCATCACTTCCGCCAGGCGGATATCCGAACTGCAGGCGCTGTCCACCAGGGAGGATCTCTGTGTCTTTCACCAAGATAGGGTGGTGTTACGGCTGGATCCATCCTTCATTCCCAAGGTGTGCTCCTGCTTCCATCGGGCCCAGGAACTGATTTTGCCCAACTTCTGCCCAGACCCTTCTCACCCATTGGAGAGGAAGTGGCACACTCTGGACGTTAGGAGGGCTCTGAGGATTTACCTCAGGAGAACCAGGCCAAACAGGAAATCCGAAGCCCTGTTTGTCTCCTTCCAACCAGGATCCCTGGGTAATAAGGTAACTTCCACCACTATCGGCAGGTGGTTGCGAACCTGCATTGCCACTGCTTACCAATCGCAGGGGTTACAGACACCAAATCATATCACAGCCCACTCCACACGGAGTGCTGCCACATCCACGGCCTGGGCCACACAAGCATCCCTGGCCGAAATCTGCAGGGCAGCCACGTGGGCTTCCCCCTCTCCCTTTGTTAGGAACTATAAGTTGGACTCCTTTGCCTCGGCAGAGGCCTCGTTCGGCCGCAGGGTGTTGCAGGCGGTTCACAGGGCAGGACCCGTGCCTCAACAGGCCTGAGAGGGGGACATATGGCCTCAGGGATCTCCCTCCCTAGGGACGTGCAGGCTTTGGTACGTCCCATCCTGGATACTCCTCCCCCCTCACTATGGAGAAAGGGCGTTGGTACTTACCTGATACGCCTCTTCTCATAGTGGGGGGAGGAGTATCCAGTCCCTCCCTGACTATGTTTGTACAACTAAGTGTTATGTTCATTGTTTATATTGTTATTTAATTATTGATGTTGGAAGACAATAAAAGCAAAAAAACTGAATCAAGAGTCTGGAGTGAATGATGCAACGAGTCGGAGAGAGTTCTTCGTCATAAAACTGGGCATGCTCACTGCCAGGGGGCGGAGCCCAAAGAGCTTATCTGACTCAAACCAATCACGAGAGGATAAGGTCAAACCCATCCTGGATACTCCTCCCCCCACTATGAGAAGAGGCGTATCAGGTAAGTACCAACGCCCTTTTCACACCAGAAACCAAACCATTTCCATCTAGGTCTTAATGCATGGGTAGGGATAGAAATGGAGAACAGTTCAGAACATAATGGTATGTGATAAAACAAGATCTTAACTAATGAAGCCAAATACATGAATTGATAATACAATAAGTTCATCCTGTTGTCTTGTATCACAACACTCTTAGTTCATACCATTTGTGATGATCACAATCACAAAATTGGCTGTGTCAGGCAACTTCCAGGGTCAATAAACCTCCTTGGTTTACCTCAGTAAATTCACAATAGGCAGGGAGATAGCCATTACTGAAATTACATTGCTGAAATTTTCAGTTCGGGTTAGTGGAGTAAACAATGTTATGTTGACCTGATCTACGTGCAGAAATTTTCTGAACTTATATTCAGATAAAGCTTTTGTTCTCAGTGAAAATATTGCGAAGTACAGCTTGAATGGCATAATTATGACAGTGTTCATATAGCAATATAGCAATAGCAGTAGACTTATATACCGCTTCATAGGCCTTTCAGGCCTCTCTAAGCGGTTTACAGAGAGTCAGCATATTGCCCCCAACAATCTGGGTCCTCATTTTACCCACCTCGGAAGGATGGAAGGCTGAGTCAACCCTGAGCCGGTGAGATTTGAACCGCTGACCTGCTGATCTAGCAGTAGCCTGCAGTGCTGCATTTAACCACTGCGCTACCTTGGCTCTTACAAATTAATAATTGTATTAGGTTATTCATTGAGAATGGGTTAGATCAGGGGGTCCCCAACCACTGGACCTTGAGCCATTTGGAACGAGTCTGTGGAGGTCGCCGGCGAATGTGCGCACGTGCATCCCCACTAGGGCAAGCATGTGTGTTCCATTTGCATGAGTGGGGTGCATGCGGGACTGCTGCTTGTAGAACTGTGCAAATGGAACTGCGCATGCGCTTGCCACCACACATGAGGAACCAACCCCATGCCCCACGCCATTTCACAAAGCCAGAAAGGTAGGGAAACTTTGGGTTAGGTATCACCAGAATGGTAATGATACTCAGTTATACACCAGTGCCCTCAGCAATTCCAGTATCTTCAGAGTTCTTTTCCAGTGCCTGGGGGCTTTGGAAATCTGGATGAGTAACTTAATCCTTGCAAAACTGAATGGGTTTGAGTTTTAGGCCTCCTCCTAATTTTCTGACTGGGATAATTGTATTCTCCCAAACAAACCTGGTAATATTACTGTTTTTTTCAAGGAGCAGGTGGCAGCTGTGGCCAGGAGGCTATGTAGAAATCTACCTTATATGCTAATTATACCCAGTTCTGGATTGGGAAGTTCTGCTCATGGTCACTCCTGCTTAGTCACTTCCTGGCTGGACTATTACACAGAAATGTATTCTACATGGGACTGCCCTTGAGTATTCAGAAGATGCAGTTGGTCTAGAATACAGTGGTGCAAGCAGTTTTAAGATGCACCATAACACCATTGCAAACTGCATTACAAGCTGCATTGGCTCCCACTAGATTCTGGGTTTAAAGTACTACTTGTCACCTATAAAACCTTGCACAGCACAGGGCCGGATTATTTCTAGGACTTCTGTCTCTAGTTGTTTCTGCCTATCCCATCAGATCCAGTGGGATGGGCATGATCCAGCTCCATTCTATGAAACTATGCCATTAAGTGGAATCCTGAAGATGTTCCTTCTTTATCGCTGACCTAAACTTTTGAATAGCTTCTCTTTTGAATGTCAGATGGCCCTCACCTGCTAACCTAGAATTGAATTCTTGGATTGGTCTGCAAGATAGGACTGTATACAAATCCAAAGTAATAAGTTTTGGATTATGATTGCTGAAACTTAAGATAGAATATTACGCAGAACCACATATCTGTGTAGGGAAAGGGTGGACAACTCTTGTTCCATGTAGAGCTCCTACCTCCTGTTTTGCGGGTTTTTAAATTCCATTAATGGCAAACACAGAATAAAATAGGCACAATTGTCCAGTGGTTATCTGTGGAAAACTAAAGACAATTAGCTGCAATAAATATTATATACCTAACTTAAACTGGCATCCTCAAACATCTCACAATGGGAAAAAACCCTGGAATTTCAGAACCCATCTCCCCCTACTTTTTATGAAATTAATGAAATCACTGCCATACCTCTTGCAGCCTTTGACCATTGAAGATGACTAGGGGAAAAAAACAATACATCGTATAATTACAAAAAAAATGTCCAGATTCTAGGATCTTTTTTGACACGTAATTGTCTTGTGGGGTGAAATCGAGGACCTAGACAATTCTACATCTGTTGCTCTTTGTTTTATAGACCTTGCCATTGACATATCTCTGATCCATGTAACACTTTTGAGCCAAACGTTTTCTGATATCAGAATAGTTTCCAGATGGAGAAATGCTTAAAATATCAACGAGGGCTTTCCTAAACTCCCAAGTTGTTCTTTTTAGTTGACATATTTATTAGCATGGCATAAATAATACAAAAACTAGCATCTGGAAATCTGAGATGGAAGGGAAGCTTCCTCCCCTGCATTTCCTTTTACAAAACCTATATGAGAAACTGTAATGTATACTGGCAGGCAGGTGGCCATGTTACAGAGCTAAGTGAGGAGTCCAATTTTATAATAGATGCCATAGGATAATCTGACAGCTTGTACCTGGCACAGAGCAGTATTTAATTGCATTCTCATTCTTAAGAGCACTTCAAAGCTAAGTTATTTTTTTTCTTGACTTATCCTTCCACCACACCCTCCAGTACTGCAATAACCTGCACACAACTTACACTAAAGTTGGACTATTAACCTTGCTAGGTTTGTTGTTTCTCCTAAGGGTTTAAATAAACAGGCCTCCCGTGCTGCTTACACATTAGCCATCTATAATCCATTTTCTTCAGGAAGTATGGTACTTAGGTTGGTGTCCTTTTCTTTAATGTCATGGGGAAATGCTTGCTGATTTTATGTGGGCGGTAACTTTCCTATTTTATTTGCCGTTTCTTTTCACTGTGTTAAGTGTGCAACTAAATAATATCTGAGGGGGAACTGAGGGATGCTTAAATTATAGTGGAGCGATTATAAATGATTTGGGGGGATTCCACACTAATTAACTTCCTGGTTAGGGCTGATTTGTTTTGCAGTGTGCAATCTATTACACTGGCCATTCCTTTAAGAGAAATTGAATGGGATGGAGGGAGGAAACAGACAAAGTATCTAGATACAACATGGATATTATTACATTCCATTGCATTTTTCTGAGGTGGACTTATCTCTTGTGCAGGATTGGCCATTTAATCATTGTTTGTACAGTAAAGTGAGCCTGAGAAAGAACGTATGCTAAATTCCTGGTCTTTTTCATTCTGGGTGGGATTGCAGGTCATTAAGAATGGGGTGGTTTTTTCTTTTTCTCCATGAACTTTCCTTCAGCAAATTAACAAAGAATTTTTCTTCCTGGACAGCATACTGTAATGAATTGTTAAAATGACTTGACAGTCTATCAAGGGTCTGTTAAACATTTAGCTCTTTACCTGGTTCCTGTTTAACTGTGATCCTTCTTGAACAAGCAGTTATTCTCATGGCAATCCAGTTTAAATAAGACTTTCAGACTGTATGTAGGAGAATGATCAGATGGTGTCTCAGAGAGGAAAATGTTTGCAAATAAAAATGTTAATGTTATTGGAGAGAAAGCTAATCAGACCTAAAATCGCCAACTGAGCTTTGGGGTGGGGCAACATGAATGGCTGCATCCTGGGAACATTAACATGTGATGAGCTGCCTAAGGTTTATATGTGGTTTTGGAGGCTACATTATGATCCTTGCATTCTTCAGTATTGACTTTTGCCATCTCTTGCTATTTGATGGGTAGAACATTTTACCATATTTTTCGGAGTATAAGACGCACCAGAGTATAAGGCAAATTAAAAAAAAGTTTTTGCACTCTCCTCCCCAAAACAGACGGTTTTTTCAAAAACAGGCTTGTTTTTCTTTCAAAAAAGGGCATGAATAGCCCTTAGGAGGCTTGTAGAGCGTTCCTGGGGAGTGGGCCACCCAAAAACAAGCACAAAATGGCCAATTTTTGTCAAAAATAGGGCATTAGGAAGCTTATAGAGTGCTCCTGGGAGCTGAGGGGGGGGGAACTGAGCAAAAAACAGGCCATTTTTTTGCTCATTTATGCCCTCCTCAGCCCCCAGGAGCTCTCTGAAAGCTTCCTACAAGCTATGCACAGCCATTATGGTGAAGGGGCGGGGTTTCAAGAGGCAAAAAATTCTGTGTTCAGTATGTAAGATGCACCCAGATTTTCAGCCTCTTTTTTGAGGGAAAAAGGTGCATCTTATATTCTAAAAAATATGGTAATTGTTTTTGTTTCTGCTATTTGATTTTAATTTATTTCATACTTGCCCTATCATATTGGCTATGTTCAAAATACAGAGATTATTCTTAAATGCAGCATATTCTTGTCCCATAGAGAAAGTTTAAGATGGACAAGGAAGAGAGATAGCATTCATTCAGTCTAAGTTTAATTTTTCTGTATCCTTGTTTTCTATTCTTTAATTCATGATTCTCCCCATTTTCCTTACTTTATTGCTTTCTTGAAGATTATGTCCTCTGCTCTACTCCTTTCAAAGCTAATTTTTCCACTGGTTCCCAATTTTGGAAAAAAATAAATTAAGCAACAATATGAACTTACTTGTGTTAAAGTATTTCTAATTTCCCTTGTGGTGCAAACTAAGCCCTCAAGGAGGTACATGAGAAAGAAATTAAAACAAATTCAGAGACCAGATTACTAGCAAAAGCAACTTCCCTAACTGTCTTTTTAATGGAGCACAATATAGGACTTTTGAGAGAGATAGTAAACTATTAGGAGGTAACTATGGAAAAGAATCCAGTCATTTGATAGGATGTTATAGGTTGAAAATAGCACCTTGAATTGGGCTTGGAAGCAAATTGGAAACCAAAGCAATTGTTGGGAGACACAGGAAAGGGAGTTGGTAAAAAGTGTATCAAAATATCTAGTTTTGTGGTAGATGAACTAATTGTATTTTCCAAACATTCTTCAATGAGTGACTACAGCATTTTTATTTATTTAGTAAATGTATGCACATGCAGTGATCTAAGTAGGAATGGTTAAAGCATGGACCATGACAGTTACATCCATCAACTCCAAGGAGAGATGGAGACAGTATACCAACTGATGCCGAGTAGGACAACCATCGGGCCATCCAGGATTTCTATTGTATCCAGCAACATGCCCAAGCTACATCTGACCTCTGAAAGGTGAAAAATGATGTAAAGTACTTATTGTCCAGCCTCATCTTCTGGGAACATTCAACCAAATCAACTAGAACCAAGCAACATGTCTTCTTAGATCCCATATTAGCCAAATATTCAAGAAGAAATTCATAATTAGGCTGGAACACTCATGAGAAAAAGTCTATACTCTTGTCACCAGCACAGATATTTGCTAGCTGTTACTGAAGGTATTTGCATCTTCAGTAACCGCTATCTTCTGGTTATCCTCTATCATCAATGGTTTTTTAGGACAGAGGGGGTCCTCTGATCCTCCCAGAAATGGCTTGGGAGAAGATTTTAAACATTTCTGCTTATAAAGGTTTTGGTAATAAATGATTTACAGGAGATCTGGCAAAACTGTGTGACAGGCATGGTAAGATCTGAATGTTTAATTGCTCATAAAGATATGCAATTCCTGACCAAACAAGATTTTGGTAAATTTTAAATTGTTTTGTTTGGCTTCACTGACATGTATATACTGAAGTGTTTGCAATAATTTTAGGTAGGGTTTATACAACTATATACTCAGGGTTTTGTCCTTGTAGAAAATGACCAATTCCATAAAAAAGATAACATACTTCAAAGACAGGTTAAATGAGCTCAGTATATCACAGCTGTTTTAACTGTGGTTTAAAGATGACTAACTCCAGAAAGCTGATAATTAACAAGGCCTTATCTGCTGTGTGTGCATTGCTTTCAAAACCTGGACATTTTTGGTGTGTGTTTCATTTTTTACCATCATATTTTTCAGTCTCTGAATAGAGCCAGCTGTGATTATACAGTGAAAAATAGCAAACCAGCATGCTGGTTCTAGTTAGCAAACATTACATTCATCTTGCAAGTTCCTTTTGGACTTTCTTCCAAAACTTCAGCTGGGGGTGTTATTTCACAGGCCGACACCTTGTGAATTTGGGCTTGAAATATGAATTTATGGTCTCTGCAAAATTAATCATTAGCTCTAAGGAGGATCTGGGCATGCAATGTAGAAAGGACTTTAAAAACGGAAACATGAGAAAAATATATTCGTCTTTTTAGTACAGAGGAGATAGGGAAGATACTTATTTGGTTCATGATTGTATAAATGCTATAAAGTACATCTGAACCAGGGGTAAAATTCAGTAGGTTCTGAGAGGTTCTGGAAAACCGATAGCAGAAATTTTGAGTAGTACGGAGAACTGGCAATTTTCTCTCTTTCCAGATTTCTTAATAAAAAATTTCAGACAAAGAATGCATACAAATTACTTGCACTAAAGAACTTAGTTTACTAACATGTACAATATATGTTAGAAGAAATAGATATGAAGTAGGGTGCGTATGTAAGTTCTCATGTGTAGACTGTTTAGGAGAATGTTGGCTAATGAGATGGAAACAAAATAGAATGAATTTGAAAAAAAATGGACACACTATAGAACAGGGGCTGCTCAAGGTCCCTGGGCCGGAAGCGGCCCGCTGGATGCTTAAATCTGGCCTGGGGAGCCGGCCTGAAAATAGCAAAGCTGTCTCCTCTTCCCCCCTCCCAGCCAGCCCATGGAGGAGAACTACAATGCTGATCTGGCCCTCAAGGAAATCCAGTTTGACATTCTGGATATAGAAAGAGCAGGCATATTCATCCATTTCTACTTAAGATATTTATTTCTAGCATAAAGTAAGGAGTAGAGAAAAACAAGTACATAGTAAAAGTATGACATCAAATCAACTGAATTAATACTGTACAAGTGGAAATAGAAAGTATGTTCTGGTGGCAGAAAGGAGTGGGAAGTAAGCCCACAGGCAGCTTTGGGTTTTAAATGATGCCAAAGGCTTAGATGCTGCAAACAGTTCCTTCTTTTCTAAAGCAGAACTGTGTTTCCTGTTCTTTCACTGAAAGTTCCAAAGCAAGAAGCAGATTGTTGTCAGATCAAATTAAAAATATCTAACTAATATCAAATCTCATCAACCCCCCCCCCCCCCGCACGTAGTTCTCTAATCTTCCTTCCCTCATCAGTTTCACCTTATCTTTGGCATCTAGAAGTCAGAAAAACAGGTGTGAGCTTGTCTTGTTTCTAGGACAGTCTTCTACATTTTGCTGACCTCCATTTGCATTCAGGCTACACATTCCAGTATTCCCAGCCAGCTGGAGAGCATCCAGCTAGAGGGAACATCGATCTATAAGATAAGCAGGTGGTGAGAAAAATGGAGTGGCAAAAATGTGGAACAGCTGTTGAGAACATGCTTTTTTCGCTGTGCCTTTTTTGTGTGTCCATGGCTGTGCTTAGCATGATCGCTCTCAATTAGCTGCAGTGATTGTGATGACACATTCAAAGTGCTGCTTTTGTGCTCTGTATGTCAAAGCTTTGAGCATTCTGTGCCATAAGAATTTTACTTTGCAAGCCCTTTGATCATGGAGATAAAAGTTTTTTTGAATTTTTCCCCTCCTTTTTACAATGAAATAGTGATGAGCCTTGTATCCTGGGCACAGCAAATTTTAGTCATCCTTGTGGTTTCAACAGTTCCATCATTTTCTTCCTTTGTACTGTGGTACTTCTAGTCATGAGCAAGAAAAATATGGCTCTAGTACAGCCATGGCAAACCATTTGGGCTCAGCATGTCAATTCAGAAAATGCCTAATTTGACTCTGCTGGTGTCTCTGTCTCTCTCACACACAAAACACAATTAATAAAAAAGAATAATAAATAAATTATTAAATAAAGAAATACATAATTGTAAAATGTGCAAGGGGTTTTCATGGGAAAGACACTGGAGTGGTGGGTTTCCATTTCCTTCCCTAGTGGATCACATTTTGTCAGAGCTCTCTGCAACCAAGAAATTAAAAGACGCTTGCTCCTGGGGAGGAAAGCTATGGCAAATCTAGACAGCATACTGAAAAGCAGAGACCTCACCCTGCCAACAAAATGCGTATAGTCAAGGCTGTGGTTTTCCCAGTTACAATGTATGGCTGTGAAAGTTGGACCATAAAAAGGCTGAGCGCCAAAGAATTGAGGCCTTTGAACTATGGTGCTGGAGAAGACTCCTGCAAGTTCCTTGGATTGCAAGGCAATCAAACCAGTCAGTCCTAGAGGAGATCAACCCTGACTGCTCCTTAGAAGATCCCGAAGATGAAACTCAAATACTTTGGCCACCTAATGAGAAGGAAGGACTCACTAGAGAAGAGCCTAATGTTGGGAAAGATTGAGGGCAAAAGAAGAAAGGGATGACAGAGAATGAGGGGGCTGAATGGAGTCACTGAAGCAGTAGGTGTGAGCTTAAATGGACTCCAGAGAATGGTAGAGGAAGTTTCCATGGGGTCACAATGGGTCGGACACGACTTCTCAACTAACAACAACAATAACAAGAGATGTGTAATGGTTAGAATTGGATTGCAGCCATAGAAAAGGCAACTCATTGAGGTCATACCAGATAGTAATAGCTAAGGAAAGGGATTTGGAGCATGCCTACCCTGTCTATAAACTGGCAGGGCAGACAGGTAGGTACCCTATGCCGGTGATGGTGAACCTGTGGCACGTGGAGCCCTCTGTGGGCACGTGAGCCATCGCATAAGCTTAGCTCTACTATGCATGCATGTGTGCCTCCAGCCGGCCAGCTGATTTTCAGATCTCTACTATGCATGCGGGAGACATGAATGCATGTGCGGGCGGAGCGGGTGTGGGTGTGTGTGGCTCCCCCCCCCCCCGCATCCTGTTTTTGGTCCCAGGAGGCTTCAGGGAGGCCTGCTAGGCCCCAAACAGGGCACGAGGAGGGGGTAGCACACATGTGGGGGTGGGGGTCACACTGGGGATTCATGTGGGCGGGGGGCGGGACGCATTGCATTATGAGTGTGGGTATGCACATGCGTGCTGTTGCATGCGTGCGTGCCCACGATTTCGTCACGTGAGGAGAAAGAGGTTAGTCATCACTGCCCTATGCCATTTAAATCTTTAAAGGTGATAGAACAGGGGGGTGACATGAACAAAGTGTGAGGTGCCCAAAACTGCACATGACACTGCATGCTGGACTCGGTCATAACTCCCGGGTTGTTTTCAAGTGCATGCTGACCTATCTTGCATTGCAGTAATTCAACTGGAAGGTGACTAAAGGGTGAGTGATGGTGAGCAAAATCTCCTAGGCCAGGAAAGGACACAATTGGCACACCAACTGAACCTGTTCAAAGGCCGCCCCTTAGCCACGATGGGTCCAGGATTCTCTAGCTTTCTTTATGACCCCCCCCATCTTTGACTTCTTATCTAATCCCAATATTCTATTTATTACCAGCAACTTGTTCGCTAAGCAAAGTAGTCACTAAATGAAACCGCAGTTGTGCTTTTGATCTTACTTCAGCTTTTTTTGCTTTGCGGACCACAAAGATCATAAATGCAAGGATTGGTTTGCAAAGTTACTTTGTCGTCACTATTGTAACTTGAACAGTCACCGTCTGAGGTAGTTGCTAAATGAGGACCCCCGGTACTTCTCTACATACTAGGAGATAATTTTTGTGACTGCTAACTCCAGAAAGTGCAGGTCTTCTGGAACAGGCCATGAGATTGGACAAAGGAAATACTTTTATTGGCCCTTCTTGCCTACCTTTCAAGCTCCCTTTTGCTTCGACTGCATGTCTAACTCACAAAGGGGTTGTGCACTTCCCGGTCTTCCTGCCCTTTTGCCTTAAAGGGCATACAAACAAGATCCCACACACAATTTCACAATAACGATGCGAAAACATTCCATGTTTTTTGTTGTCTACAGTTTCTGAAATACTAAAACAGGTTCCCTGTCCCCCACCCCCACCCAAGTCTTCGTATTGTGCTTTAGGAACATTGCCCAGTTGATATTCAACATGTCCAGACAGAATTTAGGATTCCAGTTTTGCCTTCAGATCTGGAATAAGCACAGTACTCCATTGTTAACTGGCCTGACTGCAAAAAGGATGGGCTGGGACTGCTGTAATAAAAATAAACAAAAATTTG
Source organism: Thamnophis sirtalis (assembly GCF_051295495.1). NCBI lineage: Eukaryota > Metazoa > Chordata > Lepidosauria > Squamata > Natricidae > Thamnophis > Thamnophis sirtalis. The sequence goes on along the minus strand of NW_028261381.1, from coordinate 153,310,659 downwards.
TCCAGATCTAATTTCTGTCTTTGAATGCCAGGCCCTGCCTGTTGTAATCCTTTAGGGTGCCAAGTGCACATAGAATTCCAGGGCAATTTAAAGGCGAGGTAGGAGTAAACTAACTTAATATTATATGTTTTTGTTAGGTTCAGCATTCTCCTGATTGAGTGCAAGACAGTGGATATTTATCTACAATAACTTGAACATTGCTTCCCCTCCAACATGATGCCCAGTTGCCCTTTGAAAGTAGGTTGGATTAAGAGATAAAGGTTGACCCAAAGTTACTTAATAAGTTCTTGTGCCCTCAGTATTGATTTCTTGATTTCCATGTCTGTACTCCAGCACTTTAACTGCTATACAAGGCTACCTCTTTATAAAGAGTGTGTTGATGGGAGAATTATGAGATGTACGTTATACTTGGAAGGCTCCATATTTACTGAAGGAGGCTGAACAAGTTAATGTCCAAAGTTCACCTGACGGGTGAACTTTGGCATGATTTTTTTCCTTTGGGCCAATTACCCTCTTTCAGCCTAACTTTACTTCACATGGAAGGAGGAAGTTCCATGTATCCTGCTTTGAGGCCCTGAATGAAAGGAATCAAATAAATAAAACTTCAAAAGCTGGACTTGATCCCAAAATGCCTGTTTAATTATTATTCCTATTAAAGTTTTATTAAGAGTTCATTATACTGCACCACCTGAGCTGAGGTGGAACAGTGGTTAGAGTGTAGTACTGCAGGCTACTTATGCTGCCTGCCGGCTGCCTGCAATTTGGCAGTTCAAATCAGCCTTCCATCCTTGGAAGATGGGTGAAATGAGGACCTAGATTGTTGGGGATAATAGGCTGACTCTGTAAACCGCTTAGAGAGGGCTGTAAAATCACTATGAAGTGGTATATAATCCTAAGTGCTATTGTTAAGCGCTATAGTCTTCACAAATTTAATGTCCTCCAAAAATTGTGGAACCTATCCCTATAATGCTCCATAGTGATAGAGAGGAGCAGCCAGGATTGGGTATTGCTGTTGTCTTCTGCCTGGAAACTGAGCCGGTCATCTTTTTTTTCTACTGGGACCTTTTCCATGTTTTCGGCTCAGTCGACTGGCTGTCGAGACATATAAATTGTTTCTCTGTGACCTAGATTTCTTCCACAGGTATTTTTTTTTAATTTTTGGATTGAATTTTTCTTTAAGTGATGGCTAACTGAGTATGGATAGTCATCCTGTTAGCTTTTCGCTGCAGTTTCCGCCCTTACAATAGGGACAGTTCTCGCTTCCAACATCAGAGTCCCCTTTTGAGGGGGAGGTGGTCGCCCTTACCGCCAGGGCAAATAGTTCGGGCATGACCCCACCTATTGGTGATCTCCAGGCTCTCTTCTCTGAGCCCTGGGTGGAGATCTCCTCGGATGCCTGGGTGATCAGCACGGTCACTCATGGTCTTCGTTTAGAGTTCATGTCCCTTCCCCCAAATTTCTTTTGTTCTTTTCCCCTGGCTCAACTCATACAGAAACGCAGGTTGATGCGTCAGGCTATTAAATATCTGCTTGACATCGCTGCAGTGGAACCGGTCCCGTCAGACCAGGTGGGGCGGGAGTTCTATTCGAACCTGTTCTTTGTGCCCAAGTCTTCGGGGGGCTGGAGAGCTATCCTCGACTTGAAGCTGTTGAACCAATACTTGGTTTATCGCAAATTCAAGATGGCCTCCCTTAAGTCCATTTTGGCAGGGGTTCGGGAGGGGGATTGCATGGCATCTATAGATCTTACAGAGGCTTACCTCCATAACCCCATATTCTCGGATCATAGACTCTTCCTCCAGTTCTCCTACCTGGAGCGCCATTACCAATATAGGGCCCTGCCATTTGGATTGTCGTCTGCACCCAGGGTTTTCACCAAGGTGCTGGCAGTAGTGGCGGCATACCTAAGGGCATTTCCTATTGGACTACATTGCTACCTGGATGACACTCAGGGAACATCCCCGAGTCAGACGAGGGTGGACCTTAAGCAGGTAATAGTCACCCTACAATGGTTAGGTTTTTCTGTTAACTTTGATAAGAGTTCTCTCTCCCCGTCCACTAGGATCCTCCATCTGGGGGCGGTTATAGATTCCTGCTCAGGGAAGGTTTTTCTCTCCCCGGACTGCAGGTCCAGTTTGGTTAAAATGGTTAAGCAAGTCCGCAGGGACCATTATGTTCCCATAGCCTCTCCAGCTTGTTGGGGAAGCTCATATCCTGCATTGAGGTAGTGCCACTACTTTGCAGTGGTGACTCCTGCCGTTCCAGAGGGCCAACACCAGCAGCTTGACAGCCAAGGTCGAGGCCACCCCTCAGGTACTGATCTCTCTCAAGTGGTGGCTGTCCCCAGCCTTGCTCCAGGAATGCGACTTCAGGGACCAGGAGCGCCTCGTCCTAACCACAGATGTCAGCCTGTTCGGCTGGGGGGCGACCCTAGGGTCTCAGTTGGCACAGGGTCGGTGGTCATGGCTGGAGCTCCAACACCATATCAATTGGTTGGAGCTCTGGGCAATCCATCTGGCACTCCAACACCTTTGGGTCTCTGTCGAGGATCATCACATACTTGTTCTCACCGACAATGTGGCTGCCAAGGCCCACATCAATCGGCAAGGTGGCACACATTCCAAGGCACTGCACGCCGAGGCGATGTCACTGGGCAACTGGATGGAGAGACACCTGCGGTCGATCTGGGCAGAGCACATTACGGGGTTTGACAACCATCAGGCCGCCTGGTTGAGTCGAGAGATGGTGGGCAACGGAGGCTCTCCCCGGAGCTGTTTCAGAGCATCTGCCAGAGGTTCAGGCAACTGGTGGTGGACCTCTTCGCCACTCCGGGTAATGCACAGCTTCTCCGGTTCTTTTCTCAGTTCCCAACTCGGGGAACCGAGGTGGCCAGACGGGCTGTTGTACGCTTTTCCTCCCCCTCATTCCCAGGGTCATTCAGAAGCTAGTCAGGGAACAGACAGAGCTGATCCTGGTGACACCGTATTGGCCGCGGAGGGCCTGGTTTGCAGATCTCATGACCCTGTCGGTCTGGCCTCCTTGGTGGATTACGGAGAGGGAGATACAGTTACACCAGGGGAGGTTAGTTCACCCGGAGCCACACTGGCTGCAACTAGCGTGTGAAGATTGAGTGGGAACACCTGAGGGGTTCACTTCTCGGCACGCGTGATTAGGACCATAGAGGCCTCACGCAGATAATCCACCACAAGGATCTACGACTCCACATAGGTTTCCTTCATGACCTGGTGCCAGGCTGCCCAGGTGGTGCCCACAAGGGCCTCTGTTCCACAGGTACTGGACTTCGTCCAAGATGGATTGGATAGGGGGCTTTCCCTGGGCACAGTGCGTAGGCAGCTGGCTGCCCTGGCTACTGTTCTTCCAGGGGAAGGTTCTGTTTCCCTCACCCAATTACCCATTGCTAAGAGGTTTATTTGGGGGGGGTCTCCAACTTACGCCCTCCAGTGGTTCATAGGTTTCCCACATGGAGCCTCCCTACTGTGTTGCGGGCCCTCAGGGCTGAAGCCTTTGAGCCGTTGAGGACAGTTAGCCTGAAGCTCCTAACTCTTAAGGTGGTGTTTTTAGTGGCTATCACGTCTGCTAGACGAGTGTCAGAATTGGGAGCACTTTCCTCCAGGGCGGATTTGTGTGTGTGTTCCACAGCAACAGGGTTGTGTTGAGGTTAGATCCAGTTTTTTTGCCAAAGGTGAATTCTATGTTCCATCGTTCCCAGGAGGTTGTACTTCCAGACTTCTGTCCGGATCCGGTTAGGGAACCAGAACAGCAGTGGCACCGGTTGGATGTTTGTTGGGCCCTGCATATATATTTGAAGTGGACGGCCTCCTTCCAGAGGTCGGAGGCACTATTTCTATCCTTCCAACCTTCATCGCTGGGTAAGAGGGTTACGTCCATTAGTCAGTGGATCCGCTTGGCATATGAGGCCTAGAGGTTGCCTGTGCTGGCGGGTATTACGGCATATTCGACAAGGAGCGCTGCCACTTCGGCAGCTTGGGCCTTGCAGGCTCTGATAGGCGACATTTGCAGACCGGCAACATGGGCCTCACCATCGCCGTTTATTCGGCATTATAGGTTGGATGCGTTCGCATCGGCTGATGCAGTGTTCGGGTGTAGGGTGCTACAGCAGGTCATTGCAGATCAGTAGTTTTCCCTCCCCCATGGGACTTAGCTTTGGTAGGTTCCTCTACTGGAGCCTCCTGTCCCTTACTCTGGAAAATGGCAGTTGGTCCAGTTCCCGCCCTAGGTTAGTTAGTCTACTGTGGTGGAGGGAGTTCTCCTTTGTGCCTTGTGCCTTGTTTTCAGGTCTCAACTGCCATTTCGCAGGTCACAGGCCTCGTCATCTCCACGCCTTCACTGAAAACTGGGGGAAGGCCCCAGTAGAGGGGCATCACCAAAAAAAGATGACTGGCTCAGTCTCTAGGCAGAAGGCAACAGCAATACCCAATCCTGGCTGCTCCTCCCTACCTATGAGAATGGGCGTCTCAGGTAGGACCAACGCCCCTTCTGACTGGGAATTAAGGTACCTGTTATCCAACGCCATTATTTTCTTTTTATTTACTTAAAACACTAGTTTTTAAAAATCGTGAAGTATTAATACCACTTTATAATGCCTTGGTAAGGCCATACTTGGAATGTTGCATCCAGTTTTGGTTGCTATGATATAAGAAAGATGTGGAAACTCTAGAAAGAGTGCAAAGAGCAACAAAGATGATTAAGGGACTGGAGACTAAAACATGAAGTATGTTGCAGGAATTGGGTGTGTCTAGTTTAGTGAAAAGAAGGATTGGGGTGACTTGATAGCAATGTTCCAATGGGTTGCTACAAAGAAAAAAGGAGTAATCTATTCTCCAAAGCATCTGAAGGCAGAACAAGAAGCAATGAAAATAATCAAGGAAAGAAACAACCTAGAATTAAGGAGAAATTTCCTGACAACTAGAACAATCAATCAGTGGAATGACTTGCCTCCAGAAGCTGTGGGTGCTCCATCTCTAGAGACTTTTAAGAAGAGATTGGACAATCATTTATCTGAAATGATACAGGGTCTTCTGCTTGAGCAGGGGGTTGGACTAGAAGATCTCCAACTCTGTTAACATTTATAGAGCTTCCTATCTTCTAACCAATTCTGGGTGGCTCCCAATCAACCATGAAGGGATGATATCTGTTAGTGCTACCGTAGAAGCACTTGAGTTTCATGGATAAATCGTCTTACTTTGTACAAGAAAAATCCCTGTATTGCAGTAACATTTTTTTTAACATTTACCTCTTTTGTTTATATTTTGTCCAAATGCTAGATATTTTGATAGGCAGTTGGATTGCTGTGCTCAGGGATTCCTCTCATTGGTAGTTTTGAATTGAGGCTGTGTAGGAGATGTCAGACATTAAGCATATCTCTCTTTATCAATGTGTCTTTAATCTTAGCTATGATCAATGGGGTACTTTGCAGATATGTTGTAAATGAAAGGCCAGATTGCTTGATATGTCCAAAAGGCACCAGGTTGGAGAAGCCACCTTGATTTACAGTCTCTGTGTCCTCCAGAGAATTTAGTCACAACGTTCCCTCTGCCACCTCCCTTACTGCATTTGTTCTCATTCCCTGTAACTTGAATGCTATGTTTTTTTTATTAAGATGTCTGCTAATTGCCTATAACTTCATCCCTTCCCTATTTGCCTTTCAGAAATGCCCTTCAAAGGATTATATAAAACACTGCGAGTGCTGTGATGTCTGAAACTGCGCAGAGGGGCTGCTTTCTGAAGGTAGTCCTTAAATTTGCCCCCCCCCCCAAAATGTGTCTGTGAGCAGTTCAAATTAATTTCTTATTGCCTCCTTGGGGTTGGAGAATAGAATCTGTCCTAGCCTGTGCAGTGATTCCTCCAAAACTGGAAATATGCTACATCATAACATGATCCATTTCTTATGATGTAAAACGATCTAATGAATAAGCCATGGTTTGTTTTAGGGCAGTAAACCCCACCATTTGCTGCTAGTTTACTGATTGCACTTTTGTCTTAAGTATAATGTATAAGTAGGAATGCAGGGTTTGTGTGTGAGGTTTCAGAGATTGTTTTTGTGTTGTGTCCAAGCTTTAAAGCATTGTACAGGGCTACAAGGCAAGTATAGTTTAGAAAGGAGAGAAATCGCGGCATGGTTAAGCAAATGCTTATTATCTGTAAGACTTTTAGAGCAAAAGTTACACTGGAATCACTTTTATGTGTAAGAGGATGCTGTTAAGAATATAAGCTGAGGGAGCACATCTTATAATTGCAGGAGAAGTAGGAACTGCTAGGAAGGCCATATATGTTTGGCAGGCAACACTACACTTCTAGCAAAGCAGCAGCAAGTTTTAAGAGATATAGTCTAAATACATCTCTAGCTGTCAAAATCAGCTACCAAATTACAGCAGTTCTTTTCCATGTGTATGTGTGTTGATATGGTTTTCTTGATGAGGGCCATCTCAGAAATGTATTAATATATTGAATTAGGATGGTGCATGAAGAGAACTGAGTAAGCATTGCATTTTCCCCACTGTTATCAATTTTTGGTATTAAAATGAAAACTTCTTTCTGGTTACATTTGCATTTGCTTAAAAAATAATAATAACGAAAGAAAACCAGCAAATATTGGGAAGTGGTGGCTCAGAGGTATTCTAAGCATTTTGCTAGAGCTCAGAACAGGGATACTGCTGTGAGAAATAAATGAAACAACTGACGTCTCCCGAGAGACCACAGGTGTCCACATACACAGCAGGTATTCATCACACGTCTGCAGGATTTTCTTGCACTGACTTTCTCACCACCTAATCAGTCTGCTAACTGTGAATGAATGAGTGAATCTCTGCTCCTCCAGATGCTCTTAGTGCAAAGGTGCTTCTCAATGCTTAGTTTCTCTGTAATTATGGCATTATTGGAACTTAGGAGAAACTGACCTCAAAGAGATTCATTTACTGCTTAAACAAAGGCTCCCTTTCTCTACCATTGCTTGTCCTGAGATGATGTTGCCAGGTGATCAGAAGGAGCTGTTTGAACTGTTCCATATTTTGTGCAAGAAAGTTGCTGTGTAACTTGTTGGAATTAAGAGGTGTTGATGCTGTAAGTCTTGAACACACCTGGCAGCTATTAGTAAGCAGTGGCATTGATTGTCCGTACAAGTTGATATTAATTGTTTGATTACTGGCTTTCATGAATTTAGAATCTCATCTGGCATACCAAGGAGAGCATCTGTAAACCAGAAGGAAGTTTTAATATTTTTGTGTCTTAGTGTGTTACCAAGTTGTTGTAGTTTATTTTTGGACCACTGATGCGCCCCACAGATTATGTGTAGGCAGCTGAGAAAGTAAATTGGCAAAGTTATTCTGAGTGTGAACAAAAGAGAAAGTAGTTGGGCACGTCTGTCCTGAATTCGTGTATCATGTGTTTCCTTACTCAAGAAAGATAAAATAGGGAATGTATTAAAAAGGGGTGGTGGATCTGTAGCTATCCAGATACTGTTACACTACAAATGCTACCATCCCTCACAGTTATCCATACTGATTAGGGGCTGCTAAGAGCTGTTGTTTAAAAGTATCTGTAAGGCCATAGATTTTCCACCTGTTATAACAACGCAAGTGTCTGCCTCCAAAGAGTTCCCTGTTGGCTATGAATTATTTGAGCTTTTCTCTTTATTGGTGAAGGAGGCAAACCTGAAGCTAAGGTGCCACAGCAATCCCATCCAGAGAAATGATGATTCTTCTGCATCAGGAGTGATGCTTTTTTATTCATTCCCCTCACTAAAAAGCCACATGGTTGTGTGCTGGAAATGGAGGTTGATTGTAAGGGAATAAAGCCAGTCTCTATTTCTTTGCTACATGGCTGCCTCAGATTCACTTAGGGTCTTTTTATTTTGCTCAGTTTTCCAAGCTGCATAAATTGTTCCTGAAACATTTTCTTGTTCATGTCAAACAAGTTCAGCCTTTCCTTTCAGACGTTTAAGAGTCCCTCCAGTGTATCTATCCAAAGGATTGATTGATTAGGGATAAACAAATGGGTAGAAAACTTTTTTTTTCAAAATAACCAACTTTATAAATGGGTGGGGGCTGGGAGCACGGGTGGTGGTGGTCGTGTGCACATTCGCAGGGCGGCATGGTGCAGAGGGTGGGTGTCGCACACATTCCATTGGGTGTGGGCATTGGTTTCAGCACGTGAAGATAAAAAGGTTAGCTATCACTGCTCTAAGTATTTGACAAAGGCATTGGGGTTGGCAGGAATGGGTTTTGGTCCTTTCTGCAGAAATTGGGTTGCGCACCTCGGTACGCCCACATAACACCCATCCTCCGCGAGCTGCGCTGGCTACCTGTTGATCTCCGGGTGCGCTTCAAGGTGCTACTTACCATTCATAAAGCCCTCCATGGTAGTGGATCTGAGTACTTGAGAGACCGCCTTCTGCCAATTACCTCCCTTCGTCCCATCAGATCGCACAGAGTGGGCCTCCTCTGAGTTCCATCCGCCAGTCAGTGCCGACTGGCGACTACGTGGAGGAGAGCCTTCTCAGTAGCAGCTCCGACCCTTTGGAACGATCTCCCCGTAGAGATTCGCACCCTCACCACAGTCCAGAGCTTCCGCACAGCCCTTAAGATCTGGCTATCCCGTCAGGCCTGGGGATAAGATCTTCATACACCCCACCCGAATGTTGAATGAATGTTGTGTTTTATTGCTATTTTTATTTGTACCCACATATTATTTTATGCTCTGTCTTGCACTCCCTTCCCATGAGTTGTAAGCCGCCCTGAGTCCCCTCAGGGAAAAGGGCGGCCTATAAGTGACAATAAATACAAATACAAATACAAATGTCATGTGCTGTGCATAATAGAAACAGAGCTAGTTCCCAGGTTAAGAACGAATTCCATTCCTAACTCAATCTTTTAACTCAAATTTGTATGTAAGTCAGAATTCATACTTGCAAATGGACAGCCTATTGCCAAAAATGGGAGTTTAGCATTGTCCTTGAGCCGACGAAGCACTGAAGCAGCACAATGCTTCCAAGAATTGCTGAAAACAGGCTGTATATTAAAAACATGTGGCTTCAGCAGTTCCTGAAAAGATTGCGTGGCTTCAGCGCTTTGTCAGCACGAGGAAGAACGCCATTTGCCATTCTTAGTAATGGGCAGCCTTTTTGTACTACAAATTGTCCGTAAGTTGGATGTCCTTAACCTGGGGACTCATTGTAGAGAAAACATAGACTATGTTCACTATTTCTTACAGTGGTATTTAAAGGATGACTAATTCTGTATTATGGAAAACCATCAGCCAACCTCTACTGAAAATTGAATTGCAGCTGCTACTTTGATAGTGGATAGCAGCTGTAAATGGTCTGCATCCCCCCCCCCCTCCTCACAAGTATTGGTCAGAGAGCCAGTTTGGTATAGTGATTAAGATGCTGACCCAGAAACCAGGAGATTGAGTTCTAGTCCTGCCTTAGGCATGAAAGTCTATTGGGTGATATCGAGCTAGTCACTGTTTCTCAGTCCACCTCACAAGGTTGTTGCAGGGAAAATAGGAGGAGGAAAGGCTGTTATATGTATGTCATCTTGAGTTACTTATAAATTAATAAAGGGGTGATAAAAATCTAAAAGATTTTTCGCTGCATCAAAGAAAATGTATTTCCATTCAATCTGCCTTATGATTAGAATATCCTTGTAATGCCAGGCTGCTTGCTTGGGACAAAAACATGAAGATGAACCAGCTACAGTAGAACCTTGGGTCATGAACGCTTCTGACCACGACCAAATCGGGTGCCAACCAAAAAATCTGCTAAATGTTTCACTCTGGTTGTGAATACATCCTCGGGTGGCGATCAAACACAGCCGCGGCAATTTTACCTTCCCTGCCACTTTTTTTTTTTACGTGCATGCGCATTCAGTCTTGCTTCTGGTCACAACCAAATTGGGTTGCGACATAAGTCCTGGAACTGATTATGGTCATGACTGGAGGTTCCACTGTACTTGGAGATTTGTCTTTCTTGTTGTACTTCCAGGGAAAGTACAACCCTATTGACAAAAAAATCTTCAAAACTGTGAATATGCTTAAAGAGGTGTCCCAAGCATCGCAAAAACCCTCTGAATTAGATCAGAACACATCAAGCTCCAGATCTGTTGTCTTCTGCAGATGAAGTACCTCAGCGTGAACTTTTTCCAATATTTTCCAGAAGGCTTTGCTTTGGTGAGACCATTTGGTTGGCTTTCAGTGAAAATGCTTTCATTTCACATACGTCATTCTTGTAGCGTGGTAATGCTGAACTTTGACCAGAAGATCTGGTCTCCTGGGTTTCAGTCTTAATCATGGATTCTGTCTTATCAAACATTTTCATTCATAAAGACAAAGTCCACAAGCTATTTTCCAGATTCAAGAAGTTTCTCAAAATTACAGATGTCAGTCTGCCTACAATTCAGAAGTATTCAGGATTTCCCTCTCCAGGGTCAAAGACCAACATGTTATATGGAATCTGAATCATTTCGTGTCAGGGCTCCATAAACAATTTCCTGTGATATACCGGCACTTGGATTTTGATACTCATTGCCACATTGAATCTGAATCTGTATCTGGTGAACTTTTGAATCACAAAATATTGTGTAATAATAAATATGTTGCTCTTTAAAATGCCCCCAAAACTTTTGATTGCTCTGCAGGCAACTTCCTGTAATATGCCTGCTTTTCACTTGCAATACACTGAGGTGGCAGGCAGACATTTTAGTGATTAATCTGGTAGGTCCAACACCTCAGACAAATAGTGGATTGGGGAACACTTTCTGACCATCAGACATATTGGATTGGGTGAGCCAACTGAAAGCAAAGGAAAATATTTAGGAAGTGTGGTAAAATTAAGTGCCTTAGAGCTCATGTGGCAGATTGACCTATGGTCTAGAGGTTGTATATTTCATAACCATAAAGTTTCATTTATTGTCATCTTTGTGTCAGAGCAAGGCCTCATTTATTTACTTATTTCCTGCCTTTATTATTTTTACAAATAACTCAAGGCAGCAAACATATCCAACACACCTTCTTCCTTCTATTTTTCCCACAACAATAACCCTACGAGGTGGATTGAACTGAGAGAATGACTGGCCTAAAGTCACTCAGCTGGCTTTCATGGCTAAGGCAGAACTTGAACTCATAGTCTCCTGGTTTCTAGCTTGGTGTCTTAACCCAAACCAAACAGTTCTAGAAATGGTAAGAGATTTGGACATTGGATTCATATTTTCTCTCACTCCAGAAGAGCAATTAAGATGAATCTCTTTTGCCAAATTTTAAATGGTTATGTCGGTATTTGTTTTGTATGTTTTGCCTTTTTATTTTATTTTGATATTTTATTTTTAATTACCTTGAGTACTCAATTGAGTAGATTTAGAAAATTATTTGTTTTTATTTGTATCTATTTTTCCTCCTATCCCTGTTTCCACCCCATGGTTTAACAAGATACTAATTTGAAATTAATCAGAATTTTCAGGCTATGAATGAAAACCTTTAGTGGAAAGAATGGTGCATTTATGAATATTTGCCTTCAAGTCCGGGCAACAAATTCAAAAGACCAGCTACATTTTAAACTGGGATTCATTCTAGAATGGATTTATGAAGGATATATAATGTTATTCCGCTGTCCTTCCTTCCTTTATTTTCTATTCTCATCCAGAAAAATCTTCCCTGTCAACATTTTATCACAAGCAAGCTCATGGCACCTAAATGTATTTGATGTTTTGCAAATGTATACACAAAGCCTGAGTTAAATTGAATCTCTGGGCAATGCAAAGCAAATCTTAAAAATAGTTATTTAAAACCACAATTTCTTAAACCGCAGTGCTCAGCCTCCCTACCCTAACTTCTCTTCCCCCACTGGTATTAATCCCCAGATGATGAGTGCTATTTGACAGCAGCAATTCACAAATGTTCCTCCTCCAGTGTATTTCGTTTGATGAAAAACAGGGATTGTGGACTCTCCCGCAGCGCCCAGAGAACGACCGTTCAGGTAAGCCAACGGTCATTCTGTTCAATATGGCATCCTGAAAACCAATTTCGTTGTATTTAAGTACAATGACAATAAAGATCATACTTATACTGAAAATATTAGCTTTTCATTTGGAGAAAAAAACAACGAACCACCACCAAGTTTCTAACCTTCAGGGCTGTTAATATTTGTGTTACTTGTCAAGGAGGAGCTGAGTAACATTTCCAGAGCTTGGTGCATCAAGGCTTTCTACAGCTTAATTTTCTTTTTTCTAATTATAGTTTATAGCCTTTATTTAACTCCCCACCTTGGGAATGATGGTGCTTCTCAATCCAGCTGAACAAGCACTTGAAGCATCTGTTGTGAACTGACTCAGATACCTTGACTAGCAATCTCAAGCCTATTATTCCCACCCACAACGGTTCTGTTAAGATGTCAGGGGAGAGAGTGCAGTGCTGGTTAGTCAATGCTGCTGGTTGAGCCTGGGAACTTCTGTATGCCCAGTATATTAAGTGTTTTGCTTAGGTCCTCGTTTGTACATTTAAATTGCCGTCTCTCCCCTCCCCCCCCCCCACTATCTGAATGTGGCTTTTCTTCAAGGACATATTTTTGCCTAATAGACGGTCTTCTCTGGGCCGGTTTTGTGCCGTGGAAAAGCAGGCTCTGCTGATTGATCCTGCAGCAGTTCTGTAACGCTGGGTTCTGAACGTCCTCCTCATTCCCATGGTAACGGACTGATGTCACAGCCAGAAGGACGTGATTTCAGTGCCTGGATGATGCCTGGGTTTTGTTTCAGGTGAAGAGCAGGTGGACTTTTGACACGACTGAAACTCCAGGGATGGGATGGGAGTGGAATGGGGCAATTCACCTCACCGGTGTCAGCCTTCTTGCATAAACAAAAGAGAAGTGTGGAGGCATGAATCAGCTGCTTCTTTTGCTTGCCTGCTGACCGACCTTGAAGAGGGAATGACCTGCTGCAGGTATTTCTTGTTTGGATAAGTGTTTTATTCTGGCATAGCAGGGTAAAGGAAAGGCGGGGGGGGGGGGGGTCAAGCCTTTCCTTTAGCTCGCCCCAGCTTGGTGCTCTCCAGGTAGTTGGGTCAACGCTCCCATCATCCCAAGCCAAGAGATGGAAGAAGGCTGTTTTAGCACGGTACATATTTCCCACTTGCTTTGCTATTGTTTTCCAGTGTCGTGGCCTCATTTGTTATCCCCTTTGAATCATTTCGTGTTTACTGAGCTCTTCCCGGCTCCCCTCCTCCTTTCCCTCCCCCCCTCCCCTTTTATTCATTGGAAAAAAGGGGAACTGGTCATATTTTCCTATATCCTATGAGCAGATTCCAAGGTTGTGGAACAGCGTCTCCACCCATTTAATTTGGCTTCAACCTTTTGCTCCCATGAAGGCTGTGCTGATTGTTTGAAATCTCACGGCATATATGCTTTGGCATGCCATGAAGCGGGGAACCTATAATCACGCTGCCCATTGCTGGCTTGCAGAAGTGGCTACACATAAAAAGGGTGTGCAGCCCCAGGGCCGTTGAAATAATAGTGAGGTACTATTTCCTCCTCCCTCCCCTCCCTCCCCCCCCCCCAAAAAACAAACAAATTCTGAAATACAATTTCCCACAAGCAATCCCATTTGAGGGATTTATTTTTAACCGAGAAACATTAGGGCTTTAGTCTCACTGCTCCAGTATTTGAAACACGTGTTTCCTTCCCTGTGAGGATTTTGCTATTTTGCTCCGTCCTTCATTTCTTTGCTCTTGCGTCCGGGAGAGTTCATGGGTGTTTCCCGTGCTTTTATTTGCATGCTTTTAAAGAGTACTCAAATCTTATTGTTTCATTGTTGTTTGCACTGATGGCTTCTTGTTGCAAACAAACACATTATAAGATTAAAATAGCTTAGCGGTGGTAGAATCTTTTTTTTATTATTATTATTGGAGTTCAGCCCAGAACATCTCTGAGAATTTTGGTGCCGCGTAAAGTTAAAGGTTCCCCTTACACATATGTGCTAGTCGTTCCCAACTCTAGGGGGCAATGTTCATCTCCGTTTCTAAGCCGAAGAGCCAGTGCTCTCCAAAGATGTCTTTGTGGTGATGTGGCCAGAATGACTAAACATCAAAGGCACAAAGTACACTGTTACCTTCCCACCAAAGATGGTCTCTATTTTTCTACTTGCATTTTTACATGCTTTCAAACTGTTAGGTTTCGCAGAAGCTGGGACAAGTAACGGGAGTTCACTCTGTTATGTGGCGCTAGGGATTCGAACCGCCAAACTGCTGACCTTTCTGATCGACAAGCTCAGCATCTTAGCCACTGAGCCACCTCGTCCCTTGATGCCATGTATCTCCATGCTTTCTCTAAGTGTCGCTTGCATACCTGGCAGTTTTATCAAAACTGATATAAGGAAGTGTTGTGGTCTTGCGGTGCCCATAGAAATTGCTGTTATGTGTTCTTTTGTTTGAACAAACAAGCCTGGTTCTTAGTTGGATAAGGTTTTTTTAATTCTAGATACAGGTGGTGTCCAACCTTGTCAACTTTAAGACTTGTGGACTTCAACTTCCAGAATTCCCCCAGCCAGCGCATGCTGGCTGGGGGCATTCTTGGAGTTGAAGTCCACAGTCTTAAAGTTGACAAGGTTGGGTCCCCGTTCTAGAAAACTAAAGAAAAGGTAGCATTGAGCCCTGGTTGGGAGTATTTGGCAGTTTCACTGATCAGTCAATGAATTAGTAATTCTGTAGACTAATGTGTTGTGTTTTGGCAACTTTATACAATCCAAGCTAAATGCATAGATGGGTTTTCTGAAGAAGGGCCTCTAGGTTTATAATGCTTCAAAGTATTGAATGATTTGAGGAAAAAAGAGCAAGAGATTATGGGAGAAAATTATCAGAGAAAAGAGAGGAATAATCTTGATCCAGGTATATTGTCATTAGATCTTTTATAATAGGATATTCACTGGCAATCCCAAGTCCCCCTCTCCCCACTCCCCAGCAGCACAATCTTGACTTTTTTAGTTTAAGAAACCCAAGCAATTGCCAAAATTAAGAAAATGCTTAACCATTCCAGTCCTATTTTCAGCGGCAGAAAATAATAAAATTCTACTTTTTAAAAATGGCCAAAAGACAAAACACTGGTATTTTTTTTTTCAATTTAATGTATGTCAGTCCTCAAAACAGCCTGCCTATTACGGTCACAAAGTTGCCTCACTTAATGACTCCCACCTTTGCTGTTCATGATGCAGTTAAGTAGAGTACAGGGTTCCTTGGGGGGGGGGGGGCGTGTGCTGTGCCAGGCCTTCCAAGGTCTCCCCCACGCCTTGAAGCTGTCCATGGTCAGCTTCCCACCCCTTGTGGTCCCCCCAAGTCTTGGACCTCCTTTCACACACACTCAGGTCCCCGCAGGTATTGGGCCTGTTTCCCACCCCACCAGGTCCCACACCTCCTACCCACCCACCCCATCATCATTTGCACACTTACCTTTAAAATACAATAGAAGAGTTGGAAGGGACCTTGGAGGTCTTCTAGTCCAACCCCCTGCCTAGGTAAGAAACCCTATACCGTTTCAGACAAATGGCTATCCAACATCTTCTTAAAGACTTCCAGTGTTGGGGCATTCACAACTTCTGGAGGCAAGCTGTTCCACTGATTAATTGTTCTGTCAGGAAATTTCTCCTTAGTTCTAGGTTGCTTCTCTCCTTGATTAGTTTCCACCCATTGCTTCTTGTCCTGCCCTCTGGTGCTTTGGAGAATAGTTTGACTCTCTCTTCTTTGTGGCAACCCCTGAGACATTTGGACACTGCTATCATGTCTGTGGAGATCTGTGGAGTTCCGGAACTTGCACTGGGGAAAGAGGGAAGGCTGTGTTGTGGTCCACCAGCGGCCAGCGGAACTGGCAGCAGATTCAGACAGGGAAAAGGTCGGGTAGGAACATGGGACAGTCCTGGAGTCTGGGGAAGGCTCTGATGAGGGCTCTGTGTCGGAGGCAGCAAGGGGGCCAGAGACATATGCCAGTTATCAGCTGCCTTCAGAGTCAGACATCAGTGAGGCAGATGAACAGCTGGAGCCTGTTCCCAGTGTGCACATGCGCAGAGTTGCCAGATGAAGGGAACAGCTAAAGAACAGGGGTCGACTTGGGAGTAAGGCCACAGGTGGACGATGAGTGGCCCCTCCCAGAGGAAATAAAAGGAGCAAAAGGGAAGTGGAGTTTGCAGGAGATAATTAGTTCATTTAATTGGTTTATGACTCTCCGAGACTCCTTCCAAGTTTTGCAGATATTGGTCTGTCAGTTCTCCAAGCCAGATAAGGACTATGATTGTAAATCCTCCCTTGAAAGACTTTGCTGGATGTGAATGAGCGGAATTCACAGTAAATTAATAAAAGGGTTTTTTGTCGGGACAAGGAGTGTGCTTCATGCTCTCAGGAAGCCTAAGTCAGAACAGGCGGCTTCGTTCCTTGGCAACTTTGCTGGTCACATCACTTTGGAATGGATGCCATTTTCAAAA
>NW_028261381.1:152232320-152249820 GCF_051295495.1 Thamnophis sirtalis | reverse complement strand
CCTTGCAAGGGAGATTAAGGATTGAATTTAGCAAAATATTCAGTTCTTTTTTATCTTTAATTCAAAACCTTACCTACAAAATTGGGTGATGATGATGATGATGGTAACTACTACTATTATTGCAATAATCATGTTTGGTTTTTTAAATTTAGGCTGGGAAAGAATGGACATGCATGGGAGGGGGAGAGAGAATACAAAATCTATTTTGTAGAGCTTTGTCCAGGCAAAGACCCTTAATAAAAGAATCAAACCATTGGCGGGCCAGCCTGCCGGACAGGGGGTGATTGGGAATAAAAGAGGTGGGTGTATAACCGTTGCAAGGTCTGACTAGTCTCTTTTAGGACAGAGAGCTGAAATTTAAGCTGATTTGTAAGTATTTTAGGGGGGTTAATTCCTACCACTCTTTGTTGCCAGCACAATTCTGCCAAGGTTATCCCATATTTGTAGCAAAAGGTGTTGAGGCTATGTAAGATCCTTTCCTGTTCTTTAAAATCTCATTGTTCATAAGGCACTTATTTTTAAGAGGAATTATATGTATTCTCAATACGTAAACTGGGTTGGGGGGTGGGATCTTGTATGCTGTTTGTAGCTTCACACAACCAGCATAACTAGATCAGATAAAGATTTAGCAGATCATTTGCACAACATTGTGCTAACCTTGGATAAAGTTTTTGTGCCTACCCAAGCCTCTAACCAATTAACACAAATATAACACAAACCCCTATAACTTTAACCTTAAACTGTGCACCATGGACCTCACCCCATTCCTAAGAGGTCAGTAAAAGGGGCGTGTATAAGCGCACCATTATGCCTACCGTCCCTGTCCTACTGTCCCCATTTATTTGTATCCATTTCCTGAGTTCATGTCCATGTTTATTCTTATACCTGTTATCTTGTACATAAATAAAATAAAAAATAAAATAAAAAATAAAATAAATAAAATAAAAAATGAAATAAATAAAAAATAAAATAAATAAAAAATAAAATAAATAAAATAAAATAAATAAAATAATAAATTAAATAAAATAAATAAAATAATAAAATAAATAAAATAAATAAAATAAATAAAATAAATAAAATAAATAAAATAAATAAAATAAATAAAATAAATAAAATAAATAAAATAAATAAAATAAATAAAATAAATAAATAAAATAAAATAAATAAAATAAATAAAATAAAATAAAATAAATAAAATAAATAAAATAAATTAAATAAATAAAATAAATAAAATAATAAATAAAATAATAAATAAAATAATAAATTAAATAAATAAATAAACAAACAAATAATAAAAATAGATAAAATAGATAAAATAAATAAATATTTGAATAACCAGAAAAGAAGGAAATCATATTAGGATGTACTCAAGCAACTATGTTCACTTCTTTGTGAGGCTGACTGCTTGGTGTGATTTTTGAATATAATCACTGGGGCATACAACGTCTTTGCTGAATTAATGGTTTTACATTTTCTTTAATTAGAGATCTACAGTGGGATCATTAGGAATGATGAACTTTCAGCATTATCACTCCCTTCCCACTGCCAGATGTTCTGGACTGCAACTCTCCTGATCGGCATCCCAATAGCATCTGCCCGGTTGCAGAAGATGGCACCACAAGGGCTCAGCAGGTGAAGGATTCCCAAAAGTGCAAAGTCAGAAGCAGGCTACCTTTTAGTGGACAGAGATCACTCTTAATATTTGGGGTGTAAGGCTACAGTGAGGAGACTTTATGTTTCTATTATTTCTTAATTGTTCTATTCCATCTTTCCCTCAGGAGCTCACGGAAGCCAAATGGAGATTCCCTCTCATTTTATCCAACACCAACCTTGCTGGACCAAGTAGGTTGGACCAAGAAGAGAGACAACACCTGTTCCAAAAGCATCTGGTGAGTTTTTTGTGATTAAAAATAGACCTAAACTTGTCAAGCCTCTTAGCCACAACACCGCATGGGTCCAATATAAGTGTGTTTCATCAAACGACAGCTCATCCTCCTGCCATACTTCTTATTAACAATAAATCTCACAAAGCAAGCCCTTGTTTGTTTCTTGTGTACCCCACTTTTCTGATTCATTTCACTGAGTAGTTTAGAATTAAAAATGCAAAATCCCCCAAACCGAATAGTCAGCCATAAATAATCCTAAAAACAGCCACTTCAGCAGCTACAAAGACATTCCACGAGGCTTTTCATTTCTACACAGCACAGAAAAGAGTGCCAGGTAGGTGCCAGGAGATTCACAGGGACCAATGACATGCTCCATTTAAAGAGGTGTCCCCAATATAATAAGAAATCATTGGCCTAGTGCCATGATGGCAAACTTATGGCACAAATGCCACAGGTAGCTTGCAGAGCCCTCTTTGCAGGCACACGAGCTGTTGCCCTAGCTCAGCTCCACAATGCATCCGCATGCGCCTCCCAATGGCCAGCTGATTTTAGGGTCTCTGCTATGCATGCATGAGGGGGCGCATACGGGAGATGCATGTGCATGCATGGGGTCATGTGCACATGTGCAGGGGTGGGGGAGCATGGCACAGTCCCAGCAGCCCATTTTTGCTCCCAGGAGGCTGCAGGGAGGCCTATTAGGCCCAAAATGGGGTGCAGCGGGTGCGGGACGTGGGGGGCTCGCATGCACATTTCATTATGGGTGCGGGCATGCAAACACACTGTTGTGTGCGCTTTTAGCACATGAGGACAAAATGGTTAGCCATCATTGGCTAGCGGTTAAGGTGCCAGGTTTGAAACCAGGAGGCTGTGAGTTCTAGTCCTACCTTAGATATGAAAGCTGGCTGTTTAACTTTGGATCTCTCTCTCTCTCTCTCTCTCTCTCTCTCTCTCTCTCTCTCTCTCTCTCTCTCTCTCTCTCTCTCTCTCTCTCTCTCTCTCTCTCCCTCCCTCCCTCCCTCCCTCCCTCCCTCTCTTTCTCTCTTTCTCTCTCCCCCTCTCTCTCTCCCTCTCTCTCAGCTGAACCCACCTCACAGGGTTGTTGCTGTGGAAAACTAAAAGGAGGATGAAATATTGTGTGGGTTTGCTGCCTTAAATTATTTATACAAATAATAAAAATAGGATATAAATAGATCAAATTTGCCTATCTTAGAATCTTGGGAAGGACTGGATAGTTGGATTAAAAATGCCAAATCCAGTGTAAACATTGGGCTGACTACAACCAACACCAACAATAATAATTTCTATTATTAAACTAAACCCATGAATGAGGATCAGGCCAATAAACTCTGCTCCTTCCCCCAACATGTCCACAATCACCAGCTGTGGTTGCCTAAGCTTCTTCCATCGAAGGGGAAGCCTGAAAAGGTTTGTCAGTGCATTTGGCAGTTCACCAACAAATGCACGCTCGAGAAAAGCACACCGATGAAACCGTGGTAAAAAACCGCGAGTTCGAAATCATGCCGATGAATGAGCGCAGAAGCGTGCCGATAACAGCGCGCCGACAGAAGCACGCTCTAAACCTAACCCTAAACCTAACCCTAAACCTAACCCTAAATCTAACCCTGAACCTAACCCTAACCCTAACCCTAACCCTTACCCTTACCCTTACGCTAACCCTTACCTTAACCGTAATCGCGCTTCTGTCGCCGCTCTTTTGTCGGCGCGCCTTTGTGGGCGTGCTGTCGATGTTGCGGTTTTATCGCCACGGTTTTGTTGGCATGCTGTTGTTGGGCGCGCATTTGTTGGGTCACACATTTGTCTGAATGTGTCAAGAGGTTTACGTACAACTGAGGATACAAATAAATCAGAATTCTGCACAACACAGGAAAACTTGCAGAACAGAAATATTTGGGAAGTGTTCAAATGCCTCAAGTACACACACAAACAGGTATTACCCCGACCAAGCTTAGAATAAGCTTCTCTACCATTCTACAGTCCTTCCAATTATGCTAAACACAACTTTCAGCCTCTTCTGGTTGCTCTTGGGAATATGTGAGTTATAGTCCCATTTTAGGCACAATGTCAGCTGTGTACCCTTGCACCAGTCACTCTTTCTCATCCATAGGAAGAAACAGAGAACTATTTCCAAAAATATTGCCAAGAAACCTACAGATTTCTCCAGGAGTCGACTTGAAGGCACAACATTATCTATGGCTTAAGAGGCTCTCTCCTCTCCTGGACCAACTTGCATCTTTAGGTTATGGCCAGAGTGCAAGTAAGGCTGACTTCAAGAAGAGACTTTACCACAGTTTTGTTAAAATTATGGAATAATTCAAGGCCCAGTGACTCCATCTCTTACCACAAGGCTAATAACAACTATTCCTGGACATTTATTTGCAGGAGATGGTTTTTATCTAATATTCCTGTAGTTTTTAGGTTATGCCAGTTACTTTTTATTGTCTTATGACACTATCATGCTCCTGTGAGAAGCTCTAAGTAATTCATAAACTTTAGAAGAACCGAGATAGCTTATAAATGTGTTCATACTTAGAAATAGGTCAGAGGGAGTTGTTTTTGAGTGAAAATATGAATTAGCCTGCACAACAGTGTGACAATACACATGTGGAAATCAACAATTCATGTGGTCATGCCAGCTAAGGAAAGTGTTCATTGATCTCTGGTGACCATGGTGAAGTCCAACCTTCTATCTTTGGAAATTTCTCCTCAGTTCTAAGTTGCTTCTCTCCTTGATTACTTTCCACCTATTGCTTCTTGCCTCAGGTGCTTTGGAGAATAGCTTGACTCCCTCTTCTTTGTGGCAGCCCCTGAGATATTGGAACACTGCTATCATGTCTCCCCTAGTCCTTCTTTTCATTAAACCAGACATAGCCTGTTCCTGCAACCTTTCTTCATATGTTTTAGGGTCCAGTCCCAAAATAACATACAAAATAACAGAGTTGAAAGGAACCTTGGAGGTCTTCTAGTCCAACGCGTTGGTCAGGCAGGAGACCCTATACCTTGCCTGACAAATGGTTGTCCAGTCTCTTCTTAAAAACCTCCAGTGGTGGAGCACCCACAGCTTCTGGAGGGAAGCCGTTCCCCTGATTAGTTGTTCTCACTGACAGGAACTTTCTCCTTATTTCTAGGTTTAATGATCTTGCATCCATGACTTCTTGTCCTGCCGTCAGGTACTTTGGAGAATATATTGACCCTGTCCCATCTGTGACAGCCCCTCAGATATTGGATGACTGCTATCATGTCACCCCTAGATCTTATCTTTGTTAGTATTTTCTCTAACCTTACTGCAAAATGACTTGGTACCTTCAATCTGAGTACTCAGACTACTGCAAAAAGCCAATAAGCATGGATCCTTATAAAATTGATTTGAACATAATTTTCATTTATAACTTCATAATTCCTTTTCAGTCCTGATTTAGAATCAAAGAAAAATAATGAATGTGTATGTACAGCATCTTACCTATAGAATTATGTTGCTGCTTCCTCCCCCCTCCACCACACACACACACTTACATACCTGTATATCTGTTGATTTTTTTTGTTTTTGTTTACAATCCCTCTCTGGCCTTAAAGTCAATATTTCCAAATAATAATTTAAATAGAATTCCTCCCAAAAACCAAACAGATTGCTAGATGGGTGCTGTGGTCATGTCAGTAGTTTAGAGGATATCACTCAGAAAGAAAGGCTCAGCTACGAAGGGGGGAGAGAAGCAATAGTAATCATAACCGAAGATCCCCTTCTTTAAAGTCTTTAAAGGCCAAACTTCTGTGTCAACATTCAAGAATATATTAGAGATAATCCATTACAAACTTGAAATCTCTACCTTGTCACCTCGGATCTAGAAGTTGAAAGACAAACTGGCCCCAAACCATGTGAGCTTGCCTTTCTTCTCAAAGAACATCAGAGCAAAGGAGACAGAATGCAATTCTATCCCTCTTCCTTGAGACGGAGGGGAAAATACATTAAACCCCCAGAAATCAATGCCTCATTCAAGGGTATTGATCAGCACTAAATTAATTAGACTTCAAGGCTTATAATAGTTGATAAGAGAACCTGTTAATTTAGTCAATGCAGAGTTTTCCCTACAGCAGCAAATACCCTCTTCCTTTGAAAAGACATTCTGAACACATGCAGCACAAGAAAGAATTGTCAGTGTGTTGTATGTGTTTGTGTATGTGTACGTATATGAGCATGTGCACGCATACATTACAGAATATGCTTTTAAAAGTTTAAAACAGTGATTTCAACCACATGGTTTTAGTATAAGTGAAAGACAGTATTTCACAAAATTGTGTTTCACTGTCTTCCCAATATGCAAACACATGGGCAAATTTTCCCCACTGAAAATAGGCACGTCAAAATTAACGCAAATGGCTAAGATTTTCAAATATAAAGTGACCGTAAAATCAGTTTACCGCAGGCAAGATTATTATGCTAGGTTTTGAAAGCTGCTTCACAATGTATGTGATCTCATTAATGGATCATTGATCTTTCTTGCAGTTTCTAATATGATTGATGTTAAAATCTTCAGTGAAGATAGTGATCAGAGACTTCCTCAAGAGGCATCCAACACACACAGACACACAGACACACACACAAAACACACACACACACACACACACAAACATACCTGCAATGGCATCAATGTTGAAAAATAAACAAACAAACATCCATACTAACATAGCTGGAACCATATACCTCAATCTATTCCTATGATAGTGTCATTCTATTAATTTTTTTAAATGTTGAAAACAGTCTGTAAAACAAATTTCCATGCCTTTTGAATCCTTTACCAACCTATGTGCCTTCAGGCTCCTCTAGAATAGGTCTGTACAAAATAAGGCCTGTAGGCACTTAAAAACATCCAAAAGGATTCACCACCACCAAATGTTGCGCCACCAAAAAGTATCTGCTAACACCACCAACACCTCCAATGCCTCCAGGTCTCACCAACACTGATGAGCTCCATTGTTGCCACATCTTCCCTAACCTTGAGCAGACAATCAGCACACCAGCTATTCCTTTGTGGCCCACAATTGTTTTTATTTCACCTCTATGAGTTGTGCATGCCTGCTCTAGAATCTGGAACATGCTAAAGAAAATTGTACAACTCTTCTGAGATTTGGAGGACAGACAATATCTTGAAGGGATTGCTGGTTATAGGAATGAGATGAGTAGAAAAGACCCATAGATAAAACCATTAGCTTCTACCTTTTTTAACATAATGGATAAAGTCTTAGCTTAATTGATTGATTTGGTATTATTCCCGTCCAACAGAATCCCTCAGACTGAGGGGGAAACATGCCATCAGTTTTTTAAAAATGTAGTCATAGAATGGAAAATAAAATGTTTGTGTGAGGGGGAGTTGTGGTGGAGGGCATGGGTTACCCATTACTATTCTAGAATGTTCTCCACCCAATGTTCCTTTGCAAGTCTGATAGTAAAAACAAACCTGACATTAGTGACATTGTAATATGCCACTATAAACGGTAACCTTTGCAATAGTGACAAATATCTGTAGCTCGGGTGTAGGATCAGAGTGAAGGTTCATTCTCCAAGCTTGTGGGTTGGTTTCCAAATGTTTCATTACCTGGCTGGCTAACATCTTATAGTTTAGGGGATTTTTTCCCCTAAACTCCACTGAAGATGTTACCTAACCAGGTAACAAAACACAAGCTCAGAGAACGAAACTTGTTTAAGATTACAACAGCAGCTGTCTTAGCACATATAGAATTCTTCATTTGGAAGATGTGCAACTAGGAAGATCAAAAAGCTCTGGAGAAATGACCATGATCTTCTGCCAGTTTAGGACTTCAGCAGATGTCCTGTAGTATGCTAGTAGGCCTGATTTCAACAGTTCAACAGGCAGAAAGTTTAAATAAAGCTATTCTTCAGTTCACTGAGGGAGGGAAAAAGAGAGGGAGGGATCAAGCTAGTTCTAGTTTGCATCATACATTAATTCATACATTTGTTCAATCCCGACTTGATATTGATCTGCAAATATATTTGTAAATCTATGGATGCATATAGTCCTTAGAACCATTTGTTTAGTAGCCATTCAAAGTTACAATAGCACTGAAGAAAAGTGACATGACTATTTTAAGAACCACAGTGGCACAGTGGTTAGAATGCAGTACTGCAGGCTCGTTCAGCTGACTGCCGGCTGACTGCAATTTGGCAGTTCGAATCTCAACAGGCTCAAGCTTGACTCAGCCTTCCATCTTACTGAGGTGGGTAAAATGAAGAGCCAGATTGTTGGAGGCAATAGGCTGACACTATAAACCACTTAGAGAGGGCTGTAAACCACTTAGAGAGGGCTGTGAAGAGGTATATAAATTTAACTGCTATTTCTATTGCTATTTTTCACACTTATGATTACTGCAGCATCCCCATGGTCACGTGATCAAAATTCAGATGTTGGGCAACTGACTCACATTCATGATAGTTGCAGTTCCATGCAGTTAAATCGGTAACACAGTTCTTCAGTGAATCTGGCTTCACCATTGACTTTGTCAGAAGGTCGCATGCGATCACATTTTGCAACCTTCTGACAAACAAAGTCAAAGACAATCTGGTGAAGCCAGATTCACTTAACAACTGTGTTACTAACTTAACTGCAGTGATTCGCTAAACAAGTGTGGCAAGAAAGGTCATCAAACAGAAAATCTGTTGTGGTCGTAAGTCAAGGATTACATCTAGATAAAACACATTTATGATCCCTTCTTTTTGATACAGTACCTGCAAAGTTTTGGGAGTGTGAAAATCAAACAAAAGTATGTTCAGATCTGGGTATAATTTGAGAAATACACTGTTCAGAAAATTGCTCCTGATTGAGAGTTGAAATGCAATTTGAGGAGCGTCTTCCAATTGGTTTTGATGGCACCCAATCACATTGACTTCATTTGGACTTGGGACATCTCTGCACTGCATCCTGCATGTAACCAGTTGAAAATGAAGTCAGTTTAAGAAATCCTTTTTCTGGATTTCAGCCCAACTTATGAGATGACCAGATATTTAGGCCAAACTGTGCTTACCACAGTCCTGATTGGTAGATTTCTGTCATCCCGTTCCCCCCCCCCCCCGCTTTCACTCCTCCTGGATCAGCAAAAAGAAAGAAAGTACACTTTTTTGGTATATTTCCTGCTTCTTGGGCTGGAGAGAGAAAATGGCAGATCTTCATTTTTCTCTCAGTTAAACCAAAGAACGTAAACCAAAGCAGGCGTATGTCTCACTATTCCATTCTTCCATCGAATAATTTCTAAAAGGAAAAATTCAGGAATACCTTGTCATCAATGTTTTATTTTCAAAGATACCATTTTTTTACTGTACCATTGACTGATTTCTTAAATCAAAATGGCTGTCCAGAGCAATGATCAGAGAAATTTCTACCAAACATTATTTCTTTTTTAAAAATTAAAATTATATGCCACCCGTCTCAAGGTGACTTTGAGCAGCACAGAAGCCAACTGGATGAGGCAAGAAGTCCTCTACAGTGAAATGAAGCATGGCAGGAGGACCAGACAGCCCAGTATGAAATAGTACATGTCACAAAATATCAATTATTTTCATGCAAACTAAAGAAAAAATAGCCATGAGTTGCCTTTCTGGTGGGCAACTGGACAAATGATGATATTGCGCATTCCTGCCCTCATGTGGCTCAATCTTAGATCATTTTGGTTCTACTTGGCTTATTTGGTTTGGAGTAAAGTTGGTGGAAGATGTAATTAGCTGTTGGGGACTCCAAAGCAGCAGAGAGTAGCTGCACCAGTTTTCATGTCTCTAGGAAAACAGGGATGGGATTCATCTTTGGTCTTCAACAGATTCTACCCAGCAAAAATTGACCAATGGGCTGTGGCAGAGGGACCTCTTAGATCATAATTATTTATCTGACTGCACAAGAAAATAATTTCCTGGAGTCAGGGAGGAATTATCCTTAATGAATGCTAGTGGTTGTTAGTTATCTCAATAGTATGGGTTGCCTGGGTCTTTTTTCTGTGTTATTGTTTCTTTTAAACCCTTTAGGACTCCAGCTAATAAAAGCCGTGATATTTCTTCACCTTATCATCAAAATGTATTGTCCTTCTGGTGGGTGTACAATCAATATCCCTTATCCTCAGCCGAAAAGATCCTAAGTGACTAACAAAGACAACGCTTCAAGATCTCAGAGATCTACCAAGCCCAATCCAGAGCAGAGAATGCTTTCCTTGATAGATGGGCAGATTTTGTAGATTTCTCTTTCTTGCAAAGGGTAGCTAATGATAGTCCAGGGTAAAAAAAAAAGATGTGGAAGAAAGATTCAGCAAGGAAAGAAGTTGGGGCTAGCTCATGTGGCTTCCTCCCTCTCACTTGATCTATTACAACAGTTATTTTTGGCTCTAGTAACAAAGATGACAGGGGCCTGTCCATTCTGCAAAGAGTGAATGGAATGAGGGTACCCCCAGAATGCTTTGAACGTAGGGCAGCACTTCCTGCTGGTTGAGATGAGAATGAAAAAGGACAAAGCAGAATCCAGGGCAGGGGTCCCACCGACGGCTCTCGGAGGAGGCAACAGTCGGCTATCAGCTGTACTCCAGCCCTGCGAGAATGCTAATAAGCGGGTGAAGAGCCTGGATTCCCTGCCATAATTCTATAGAGGAGTTCAGTACCCCATAGTGTTCACCAAATAAAGACAACTAATTGAGAATTTTTTGCACATTTGGCTTGGGTGGGGGGAACCCGTTCACACAGCTTATTGTGGGAGAATCTGTGCCTCGCTGATGACAGGGCACGTCTGTTTGAGGGGCAGTAGCCCTCTTAGCTTTTTTTCCTCAGGACTTTCCAAGTATGACAAAAATGTCTAATTTAATTTGGCGGGTATTTCTCCCCCTTTCTCGCCCCTCACTTGGTTGAATTTCTGAAAATTATTCTGACGCCTTGCTATTTGCAAATTGTTAGCCCTCTGTTTTATATTTTTCCATCACCATCACCATCATCATCACCATCATCATCATCATCTTGACAGAATTTGGGGGAGAGAGGAGGAAAAAATCCTCTCAATTTCGCCTCTCCCCTCCCCTTTGCAGCATATTCTGGGGTGCAGTCTACATTTTTGTGTCTGCAGGTGACACACTTTGATTGAAACTAAAATTAATAAATCAGCGGAAAAGCACACACCTACAGTTCACAGCGGGGCTCGCAAACATGCTCATAAAAGGAGCTTTATGCCCTCGCATAAAGCAGGAATAAATTACAGGAACACTTGTTGCCTTTGGTCTCAGTTCTGCTCCACGGACGGGTATCTTATTTTCGAAGGCTTATTCGCAATCAACAGGTTCCTTGGTGCTTTAGCAGGTGACTTTGTTATTAATCTCTTCTTTGACCATTCTGGCATATTAATGAGGCAGAGACCCCTCTCATGCATAAGGAATTAGATTAAAAGGTACACTTGTCTCTAAATTGCTGGTAGCACGCATGCTATAGTGCCACCAACCAAACGTAAAAGATTGTGTCTCTCCCCTCTCGCCCCCGCCTTTCTCCCCTCCCTTCCTTGGTCACGTTAAAGAGTATTTGACTAACATTATGTCCCTTGCTGAGCTTTTCTTCAGCCACATACTTATTTCTTCACTATGAACACTATTACTAGGTTTTGCCAGTCATTTCTGAGGGAGGTAACTCGGTGTATTATTATATATTTTTCTCAGCCTTTCTAAATCAAAATCTGGAACGTGAGGCACAATAATATATTTTCTGATGAATCATGTGCCTTTTTTATTATTATTTTTTCCCTCATTAATTAAACTCTTCCATTCCATTTAGGGAGACCTTTTTTATCTCAGTGGCGCACCAATGCTTGTTCGGTTCAATATTTCCCTTTCAGAATTACTTTAATAAATATAATTATCCTATTTTTTTAAAGTGTTGGAATCCAACCAAACTTAGCCCACCTTATATTTGGGGTATGATAGGAGCCTGAAGTGAAAATTCCTATGAGGTTGTATAAGAACATGTAAAAGGAGGAAGAAATGCTAATGATTTAAGCCTTAAATTTGTGATTACTACAATTTTGGCAAAACATATCATATTATGATTTTTTTTTGGCTTGCATGAATAAAATCCACCCAGTAAAATCCCCCTCCTTTTCAGTGCTGAAAATAGTTTTGTTGAAAAATAATAATTTTCTCATTTCCCCCCAAAAAATGTACAGAAGAACAAAATGATTAAAGTATTTTTCTCCCTTTTACAAATCTAAACAAAGTAGTTGCTCTCAGCTTCCCAATCAGAGGCAGGAGTGGTGTCACCAACTGCTTAGAAAGCAGGTTTAACCACAAGATATTCCTATATATTATTTGTAATGTGAGTTTTTAATTGTGTCCTGCAGGAATATTCCCCTGACAATGATTTTTTGCCAGTTCTCTTCAATTTGGTGAGATTGAAATTGATGAATTTGGTTCAAAAATCCATTTAAAGTAGGAGTGAATTTCAGTGATGTATTCATATGCATAATTAATTTTGAAGTGGCCAAAACATATGAATGAATACCCTGTCTTTCATTGTCCAATCATCTTTCCAGTTATCTTTAGCCTTCCTGGTTTTCCTTCTTTTAATTTACCGGACAATGAAGACAACAGGAGAGAAATGTTCTCTGTCAGGGATGTGCAGTCAGGGGAGGCAGAGCCTCACCACTGTCATCATGAAAAGAAAAAAAAATGTAAAAGGAAAAAGG
Organism: Thamnophis sirtalis; assembly: GCF_051295495.1. Taxonomy (NCBI): domain Eukaryota; kingdom Metazoa; phylum Chordata; class Lepidosauria; order Squamata; family Natricidae; genus Thamnophis; species Thamnophis sirtalis. The sequence goes on along the minus strand of NW_028261381.1, from coordinate 152,237,213 downwards.
TTGAGCGAGTTGCTGCCAGAGTCACAGTGGATGACTCTGCTTAGTGCTTAACTGTTTAAAAAAGCCTCTAAAAAAGTGCCTTCTACAGGGGGCGGCAGGAGAACGAGGTGCCTCATTTAGTCTGACTTTATGATCACTCGAGCAGAGCTAAGCAAGGGTTAAAAGCCGAAAAATTCCTTATGTAGATGAGGCATGTGGTTCTCTCGCCTCCTGTAGAGGGCAGTTTTTAGAGACTTTTTATAGGCTCTGGGATCAACTAGCTCAGTCTGACCTCAGCTCATGCCTTTCTCCTTTTAATTTTTTTTTTCTCTTTTCATGATGGCAGGCAAGAGCAGAGTTGAAATCCTCTCTGAAACAGCTGGAAAAGGTGCGTGTGTGGGGAGTGGGGAGGAATTAAAAAAGTTTGATTGCATGCAGAGCCACGTTGCCTTTTCAAATACACAGAACACACAGCCAAATAAAAGTATATAAGCCCAGCTGCAGGATTACAAGTTTGAAAAGTCAATGTGGCTCCACCTGCAATCAAAGGCTCGGATTGGAAGGCAGAAGGGGAATTGTGGGGGAGTATGGCAAAGGAGCTGCTTTCAAGCCATATGGAAAATATATCCAATCCAACTTCTGTGTTTGTGTTTGTTTGAGAGTGAGTGAGTGAGAGAGAGAGGGGGATCCAACTTCTCTGTGTGCATGTGTTTGTTTGAGAGAGGGGGGAGGGAGGGAGAGAGGAAGGAAGGAGGGAAAGGAAAACTTATTTCGCAAGGGGGGAAAATGCTGTCGCTTTAAATCAGAACTGAGCATGCCTGGCTGTGGAATTCTGGGAGTTGAAGTCCACAAGTCTAAAAAAATTTGAAACCCCTGTGTCAGTGCCTCACCAGCTATAAACCTCACCTCACTGTTCTCTGTGTTTTTTCAGATTGTGACCAGAAAATTTTAGAGCAATGCTTCCCAGCCTCAGTAGCTTGAAGATTTCAATTCCTAGAATTATCTAGCCCAGGGGTCTCCATCCTTGGCAATTTTAACACTTGTGGACTTCAACTCCCAGAGTTCCTCAGCCAGAACTCTGGAAGTTGAAGTCCACGAGTGTTAAAGTTGCCATGGTTGGAGACCCCTGCTCTAGCCAGCTACTCTGGATGCTGGGAATTGAAGTCCACACATTTTCAAGTTGCTAGGCTTGAGAAACACTTGAGAAAAAGATGTGGAAAATAATAACTCCTTGTAGCCTCTTCAGCCATCTCCAACTAGAATAGAAGTTTTAAAAATATCACCAAGACAACTTCATGTGGGCATGTGGAAATGGAAATCAATCATGCCAACAACTGCAGACACGTATAAAGTGCAAGGAAAAATTGGGATTGCAACAGCAGCATGGAGATTTTGGAGACCAGATCCCTCAACCACCACCACCCTGGCAGGAGAAGCCCAACTACAATTCATATAGGAACTGGATCTCCTGGAAAATTGTAGTGCAAAGCATTGTGCTGACCCATGCACACAAACACACACCGCAGGTGTAAGGAGTCTTTATTAAGGTTTCCAAGCCTGAATTGGTATTCCCCAGCAATTCTCTGTGCCAGCACTAGCTCAACCCCAGTAATTTCCACATGCTACTCAACACTAATCCTCAAGGCAAAGGAGAGTCCAATCACTAGGCAAAAGCAAGTTCCCAAGACAAAGACAAGTCCACAGGAAAAGGCAAGGCAAGGCAAAGACAACAGCTGAAGAAACATGACCCAAAGTTCAAGGGAAGAACACACAGCAAGGAAACAAATATGTTGTTCCCAACATTGTCTCCATCTGACTGCTGTACTAAATAAGGCAACCCATCAAGAGGGGCGTGGCTGCTTCCTTTTGAGTAATCAGAGTGGACTTTGCTGCACCTGCCTTTTCTCTGCTCTACATGTTCTTGGATCAGGTGCAGAAGGCGGTTCCTCTTCCTCATCACTGACCAACTGCAGCTGCATGCTTTCCCTGCCTGAAGCCTCAAGGCTTTCTTGCTGCAGCTGGGCTTCAGCCAACTCACTCTCAGATGGCTGCTTGGAGCCATTGACCAACTCCCCTCTGGGCATGCCCGGAACTAGTTCATCCACCTCTGAGCTGATATCTGGAGAGGTATCTGGGGAACTGTCTGAGATGAGTCATTACAAGCATGCTCTTGTATTTAGAGTTCTGGCTAGCCAGGCCTGCCCTTTCCATCTCATCTCCTGCCCTCCATTTGCTTTTTCCTGAATCCACAAGACAGAATGTTATGCCCATTCAGCAAGTTTAGATCTCATTAGGCTATTTAACAAATTCATCCCCTTTGAGTCTTCTTTCCAAATATTGTTGCATTTCTATAAATAGTGGGACTCCTTTGAGTCTGCTGATAAGCTTCCTCTTGTGCATTAAAAGTGCCTAATATAACATTTTCCCCCCTTCTATTCAATAATGTCTGATTCTCAGAGACTGCATGTATGAGTCTCTGCAGTTTTCTTGAAGAATAGAGTGGTTTCTTTTCAGCAGAGGTTTACCATTGCCTCCTTCCTAGGGCTGAGGGAGAATGACTGGCCCAAGCATTCAGCTGGCTTTGGACCTAAAACAGGACTAGAATTCACAATCTCCCAGTTACTACCCTGGTGACTTAACTATTGCACCAAACTGTCCCTCAATGGAATGGAATGGAATATAGTTTTTTCATGGTACTTTAATAAAGTAGCCATTAATAACAGTTTTAAATTTAGATAATTGAAAGAATGTTTTCCCAGTTTAAAAAAATTACAATCAAGTTTCTCATCTTCACTGAAGTCAGGATAGGATATGTAGGTTTTGTTTCCCTGTATGTTGTCCTGACAGAACAGACTGAAGTAGTCAGAATGAGAAAAACTGGCCCAACTGTTTCAAGGATAATTTTTTGCTACAAATGTTAAAGCATTTTAAGCCAACATGGTTTCTTACAGAATCCAAGGGACAATAATACAATACAATAAAATAAAATAACCGAGTTGGAAGGGACCTTGAGGGTCTTCTAGTCCAATCCTCTACCTAGGCAGGAAACCCTATACCATTCCAGACAAATGGCTGTCCAACATCTTCTTAAAGACTTCCAATGTTGGGGCATTCACATAATTTAGTGAGGAAGAGGAGAATATGGTAATAATTTGAGAATGGCACTATTCCCCCAATTCCGCAAGATTAAGAATGGATGTTGAGCCAGTTTAATAGCACTAGCACTTAGACTTATATGCCACTACGTAATGTGGCATATAGTACTCTCTAAGTTTTTTACAGAGTCAGCATATTGTTTCCAACAACCTAAGTCCTCATTTTATTGACCTTAGAAGAGACTGGACAGTCAGTTATGTGAAATGGTATATGATCTCTTGCTTGAGCAGGGGGCTGAACTAGAAGACTCCCAAGGTCCCTTCAAGCTCTATTCTGATTAATGACTGATTAGGATCAAACCCCTGGCTATGGGCAGAGTCACCCTGCAATACTACATTCTAACCACTGCGCCACCATGGTTCAGTTTAACCCTATAGTTATAATTTCTAGTCCTTTTAAAGTGAAACATAGAACATTATGGACAGGCATTTCCCATCACTTCTTGTTCTTTTTCCATAATACTAGAGACAATATGCGATTTGCATAGTTCATACATGACTACCATCAGTTTTCAGCTAGAGAGAAAACAGAATTCAGATTGCCTTACTGCAATTACTTACTTCTTCCTCCAATGAAACACTGGTTGATTTCCACTTCTTACCCATGTTTGAAACTGGCCAAATTATCCCAATTTTATTTCTTAACAAAGTTCTCAGAAAGATAGAGGTACCAACAAGAGTTTTGTGGACCTTCTGTGGCTTTTGGGGTTGGACTAGAAGACTTCCAAGGTCCCTTCCAACTCTACTCTACTCTACTCTACTCTTCTCTACTCTACTCTACTCTACTACAATAAATGTTTCTGGGCTACACACCTGCACACACACATATACATGCACATACACACAAACATATCATGACTCTATTATTTTATTTGTCTTGTCTTGTATGCCGCCCACTCCCGGAGGACTCCGGGCGGCTCACAACAGACAAGGGAAAGGGGATAAATAGACAAGACAACACTTTAATGTGAATAGCAAATAATGAATTAGAAGGATAATAATACATTTGAGATCCAGGCATGGTAGATGCAGACTATTTACAAAACAGGTGCAAAACAGCTCTGGCAGTCATCTTCCTATCAATTAGCTTATTATCACCATGTCAGATTGCCAAGTGCCATTTTTCCCCCTATTCCATTCGTCTTCAACATAGGTAACTTACCTCGCTTTCCCAGAAAAGATTGCTGCGGGTCCCCCCCCCCGCAAAAAAAGAGTACAAAGATAACGTCTGAGCATTCGTAACATTTCTCTCCTGAGAAACGGCTTAAGGCCGATCATGATCCGACCCACAATATTCCCATCATGTTGGTTATTAATAGATACCGCAATGATCACGTTTTTCCAGCCTTGCCTTATTTTTATTTCTTGTCTGAAAAGGAATAACCTCCCTTTTAATGCTATCTTTTTTTTAAAAAAAAAGTAATAAGTTCATGGCTATTAACATCTATCCCTTTCCCCCCCCCCTCCCTCTTCAAATAGCTCAAAACCTGAATAGATGGCCTTGTATGTCAAGGACTGTCACATAATGATTTTTTTGTTTTATTTAGCTAAGGCTGCATCCCCCCCTCCCCACCCTCGAAATCCGAGATTTATCATTAACATACTGACAGGTACTTCACTGAAGTGGCACTAGCCACCGTCAGCCTGAAGGATATTTATAAGGCTCGACAAACCAGTGGGACATTTGTTGGAGGGCAGTCTGTTCTTCCCGTCCTCCCATCTTTCTTGAACAACTTGGATGGTTTCAACTTCTTTTGCC